>NC_053156.1:127773431-128073431 GCF_016835505.1 Polypterus senegalus | reverse complement strand
ATGTACATTTTTGTGTTTTATTACACGTTTGCCCATTTCTAGAATGTGCACAACATTTAGTGGTAAATACTGCTTGAATAAATGTAAAAAAGTAAAAAAACGAAAATTGTTCAGATTTCGCCCGGCGTGGGGAATATTTAGGGAGTTGGCAGTTAAAGGGTTAATTTCTATAAAATGCACCTGTCTATCAGTCACCAAAAATGATATATCAAGAAATATCTTGGGTTGGAAATGAATGTTATCCCACCACATTCCTCACAAACCTTCAAAAACAGATTTTTGAGAATGTGTTATTCTATTATTCGAGGCAATTAAGCCTCTCATCTCAAACCATTTTTCCCATGGCCTTGAAATCATGAATTAATGAGCCTCAGTTTCATTGGGAGGTCCTGTCATGATTTGGCTTGTAAGTTACATTTTTTCCAACTGTTCCTTGGCCTCTAAAAATTATTTCAGTATGGTTTTAAGGGTTTCTGAGACCAAGGAATCTTTTGCCTCATTTTGTTTTTATAAAAATGATTCAGACTAGAGTATTTAAAACCATGTAACAGTTGTCATGTGTATGTGTGGAGTGTCAATGCTAGTTTGGACTTTTCCCTAGTCCTGATAATGGTGGGATGGCTGGATTTGTAATGCTGGCCAATTGTTCACGGGAATGGGAGCACCTGGTTTGGAGGGCCAAATAAACTGTAAGGGGAGGAGCTGACCATACTTAAAAGGCTGTTATGGGAGAAAAGTGGAGCAGAAGGGAAGAGAGCACCAGATCAGAAGGAGAAGTCAGACACCAAAAAGCAAGAGGGAAAGCTACACTACCCGTTGAAGGAAGGTAGGTGAGCCCAGGTTCATTTCAGGGAGAACCGTTTTCCTTTTCTTCTGGGTGTGGTGACGGGCCAGCATAAGGGACTGTGTATGATGAGAGTTTCCCATGACATGAGGTATGGCTTGGCGCATCCTTCACAATAACAGACTGTAAAGAAACCTCTACACAAATAACAATTGTAATAAAGAAATTAATGAAAACAAGAGTCCTTTAAATATACCCACTCATTAATACTAGAATTACCAAAGCTTACAAAAAAATTCGTAAATCCATCCCATCTTAAATCCCTTCACACCTCTCCATCAGAGTCTTTTGTCTTGTAAATGTGTCAATAATTAGCAAGCAGCCTACTATCACATCCCCCCAACGCCACACAAAGTTTTCTCAGCTCAAGTCTGTTTACCTGCCTGTCAGTTGCTTAGAGATATATAGACTAGAGTAAATACTATATCGTTATTTGGAACACATGAATTTCATTTCAATGTAAACACATTGTTAAAACAGAAACGTTTTTCATGTTTTAGTAATAAATGACAAAATGTAGACATGAAGCATATAATGTATGATGCCTGAAGACCAAATATCAAATAAACACTTTCACAAAAGGTATAAGTATAACAAAACAAGTGTACCTTTATTCAAGAATATAACTGCAGAAAAAGAACCTGCGTTAAGGTGCGACATTGACATGTCTTTAACATGACTGCTTTAATGGCGTAACATTAAGAACTACTGACTGGTAATCAGAAGGTCTGAAGTCTACTTGTGACTTTACGCTGTAGAAAGATAAGTAAATAAATAAAGGTAAATAACATTCACTTCTCTAAACTGAGTGGTGTGGGATCGAACTCATGACCTTTTGATGAGTGTTTTGTTTCATGATTTGTGTGTGGCGGAAGTGCTGCAGTGTGGTGTTATGTATTCTGGTGGTTTGTTTGTTTGGTATCTTATCTTATTTACAGTATAATGGCATTTCTCATTTAACTTAACATTTACTTCCACTTGTGTGCTTCTGTACTTGTGGTCTAGCAGGAAAGTAATGTTGGTCACTCATGCCCTGGATCATTTCTTTATTTAATCCTCTATTTGCTGCCATTCCAGTTCGGCACCACATATTATAAACGTGCCAGTTTGGAAAGCGGTACAACCATATGGACACTGCCATGGCGGAGACTTGTTACTGGGACGCAAGGCCATGGGTTCCTGGAATTGTGATGTCACATCATGATGTCACTAGAAAAATATATATATATTTTTTATTGCTTTTATTGTAAACATTCCATACAAATAGATAAAAAAAAATAGATTTACAAAAAAAAGGATTAAAAACAAATCAACCCCCACCCCTCAGAAAGAGAGCATGGCCAATGGACTAAAAATTTAAAAATAGTAAAAATGAATAAATTGACGAGTTTATTAGGCTGATACAGATACATGGAGAAGAAAAAGAAATGGGGAGAGAATCTACTTCCTCCATGCTTTAAGAGCTTATTCTAAAATATTATTGATTAGATTATGCCAGGTTTTGAAAAAGTTCTGCACAGATCCACTAAGTGAGAATGAGATTTTTTCCAATTTCAAATAATACAAAACATCAATTATCCACTGACCCACTGACTTAAAAGAGGAGAGTTAGGATTCTTCCAGTTTAACAAGATAAGTCTGCATGCCAATAGTGTAGTGAAGGCAATAACAGTTTGTTTGTCCTTCTCCACTTTAAACCCACCTGGAAGAACACCAAACACAGCTGTTAGTGGATTAGGAGGGATTGTGACACCAAGACTGTCTGAAAGGCACTTAAGAGGTTTTGTCCAGAATGATGTTAATTTGGTGCAGGCCCAAAACATGTGACCCAGTGAGGCTGGGACTTGATTGCAGTGTTCACAGGTAGGATCTTGCCCTGGAAACATTTTGGATAATTTTAAGTGAGACAGATGTGCTCGATATATAATTTTGAGTTGAATAATTCATATACGTATATGGTGCTCAAATGAATTCTCTGCATTGCTACCTTCCACTCATTTTCTGATATGTTGAGTGAGAGATCCTTTTCCCATTGTCCTCTTGGATCTTTGAAAGGGAGGGACTGTAAAATATTTTTATATATTGCAGAAATGCTGTCTGAGTCCTCGAGACTGAGCAATATTTTTTCCAGCATAGAGGAAGGTGGGAGATGAGGAAAATCTGGCAGGTTCTGTTTAACAAAGTTTCTAATTTGAAAATAATGAAAGAAATGTGTTGCTGAAAAGTAAAATTTGAAATGTAATTGATCATAGGATGCAAATATGTTGTCTATATAAAGATCTCTAAGCAATTTAATCCCAAATGTTTTCCAGATATTAAAAATTGCATATGCTTGCGAGGGTTGAAAGAGGTGGTTCTCATGCAGAGATTCTCCATCTTAAAATGCTTTCTACATTGGTTCCATATTCTGAGTGAATGAAGCACAATTGGGTTATTAGTATATTGGCGATAACTTGCATTTATTGGGGCACAAAGCAGGGAATATAAAGAAGTACTGCAGGATTTTATTTCTATTGCGGACCAAGGCTGTGTATGTTCATCTATTTGTGTCCAGGTTTTTACAGCTTGTATGTTTGCTGCCCAGTAATAAAACTGGAAGTTAGGTAGAGCCATGTCACCTTCTGCCTTTTGTCTTTGTAGTGTCACTCTTTGGATACGTGGATGTTTTAGGTTCCAAATTATTGAGGTTATAGTTGAATATAATTGCTTAAAGAATGATTTATTGATGTATATTGGAATGTTTTGAAATAAAAAAGAAGCTTAGGAAGGATATTCATCTTAACAACGTTGATTCTTCCAGCTAGAGTGAGATGGAGGGTTGACCATCTATGCAAGTCTTGCTTATTTTTTTCCATACAGACGGTGAAATTTTGTTGATAAAGAGCTTTAAGTTTACTTGTGATATTTAACCCTAGGTATTTAAACTGATCTGCGATGATAAAAGGGAAGGTGTCCATTCTAATATTGTATGCTTGAGAATTCACTGGAAAGAGCACACTTTTATTCAAATTAATTCTGAGGCCAGAGATCTTTTGAAATTCTGTTAGTGCTGTTAGGACTGCAGGCACAGTATTTTGTGGGTCTGATATATACAAAATCATATTATCTGCATATAGAAAAAATTTCTGTTCCAGTCCTTCTCTGATAATCCCCTTTATCTGATAAGCATTTCGACAGTGAACTGCCAATGGTTCAAAGGTGATTGCAAATAGCAGTGGTGATAAGGGGCATCCTTGTCTGGTACCATATTCTAGTTTAAAGTAGTCTGAGCAAATGTTATTAATACAAACTGAAGCTTCTGGATTGGTATACAGTAGTTTGATCCATGCACAAATATTTGGGCCAAACCCAAATTTCTCTAATGTAGTGAAAAGGTAGTTCCATTCAATCATATCAAATGCTTTTTCTGCATCCAACGATAATAATAACTCAGAGGCGTTTGACTTTGCAGGTGAATATATTACATTAAACAGGCATCGGAGATTGGAAGCTAAATGTCAGCCTTCAATAAATCCAGTCTGATCTTGTGATATTTTCAAAGGCAACACTTTCTCCATCCTTCTAGCTAGGACTTTGGAGAGTATCTTAACATCATTATTCAGAAGTGAAATTGGTCTGTATGATGCACATTGTAATAAGTCCTTATTTTGTTTAGGAAAGACGGTGATTAATGCTTGGCGAAAAGTTTGAGGTAGAATTTGATTGTCTCTAGCTTCTGTAAATGTTGCTAATAAGAGGGGAGCTAGCTGAGTGGAGAATTTCTTATAAAATTCGACAGGGCAGCCATCAGGGCCTGCTGCTCTCCCGCTCTGAAGTGACTTTATAGCATTTAGAAATTCTGATAGCACCAGAGGTTTATACAATTCCTTTGAAATAAAAGTATCTATTTGTGGTATCTGTAATGTATCCAGAAATGCATTAGATTGTGTTTTGCCTTCTTTGAACTCAGTAGATTATAAGGATTTATAGTAGTCTCTAAATGTGTGCATTATATTTTTATGGTCAATGATTTTATCTCCATTTGTGTTGGTGATTGCTGGGATTGTATTGCGAACTTCTTGCTTGTGGATTTGTTGAGCTAAGAGCTTATTAGCTTTCTCTCCGTGTTCATAGTAATGATGTCTTGATTTAAAAATGAATTGTTCAGTTTCTTTGGTTGTTAAGAGGTTGAGCTCTGAATGCAGAGCCTGCCTTTTCCTTTGAAAAGCCTCACTTGAACACTTGGCATGCTCTTCATCTATTCTAGTAATTTCGCTGGTTAGCTCTGATGCCTTATTGGTTTCTAATTTATTTCTGTGGGAAATATATTAAATAATCTGTCCTCTTAAGAAGGCCTTTAGAGTTTCCCAGAGCATTCCTGCAGAAGCCTCTGACTATGTATTTGTCTATATAAATTCTGTACAGTTCTTGTCTGCTGAAAGAAGTGGGTTAAGACGCCATCTGCGAGATGAGTATGTGGGGCATAATGATTGTAGCTCCAAGATCAGAGGGGCATGGTCAGAAATAACAATAGCGTTGTACTTGCAAAATTAACCGTAGTCAAGAAATTATTATCTATAAAGAAATAATCAATTCTTGAGTGACAATGATGCACTGGTGAGTAGAAGGAATATGTTCTTGAGTTTGGGTTTAGAAACCTCCAGGGGTCTGATAAGTTGTGGTGAGTTAAAAACTGTGTAATTGCCTTTGCAGTGTTAGAGGTCATCTTCCCTGTGACAGAAGACCTATCTAAGAGTGGATTTAAAAAACAATTAAAGTCCCCAGCCATTATAATTTTATGAGTGTTCACATTGGGAATAGATGCAAATACATTTTGCATGAATTCCCTATCATCGACATTGGGTGCATAAACATTTATCAAAATCACTTTACAGTTAAATAAGTTGCCCATGACAATCACATATCTCTCTTCAGGATCCAATACTACATCTGATGCTACAAATGCGACTGTTCTATGTATAAGAATTCCCACAGCTCTAGTTTTCTTTGTAAAGCTGGAATGGAACATTTGGCCAATCCAGTCTTTTTGTAGCTGGAACTGATCTTTGCTTAATAAGTGGGTATCCTGTAAAAATATTATTTTAGCGTTTAGACCTGTTAGGTAAGAGAATACTTTCTTTCTCTTTAATTCATGATTCAGGCCATTAACATTCCAGCTCACAGAGTTAACTGTGCCATCATGGAGACATTCATTCTGAATTTTTGATGTCATTTTGTAGTTTTAACTGGAAGTGAGACAGCTTTAACCTTAATTTCCAATTTTCCCAGGAGTTATTGCCGTGCAGCCTATTGTTACGTTAATAGGATAGATTAGATATAGCTTGCTCTCTTTCTCTCCTCTTCTTATCCCCCCACCCCCCATTTTGCCTCCCCACGTGAGGCAGCACCCCACTTCTCAAAGTCCCAGTCCTCTGACATACCAAGAGACAGAGCACGTCCAAAATAATACAAGCCCCCCAGAAGCGGCATTTGAGGATTAAAAAGTAGAGATATCTATTGCCGATATCTATAGTCTAAATACTATAAGCATAAAATATAATCATCAACAGTCTTGAAATATTAAGACAGTAAACCCAGGGAATGGTGTTACAAAGTGGCCCTGGATAAGCATAGTAAACCCTAATGAAATAATAACAATAACAATAAATCAAGGGTATGATATTAAACAATCTCCTTTAGAATAGTTAAAAACCAAAATAAAATAAATAAATAAATAAATAAAAAAGGGAAAAAACTACTTTAATTTCCTCCACACATACGCATGTAATTATAATTAAAACTTAAACAAAAAGTAGCCAAGGAGAAAAGGATGTATAATTATGGTACCCGTATCATTGCAAGCAGATCAGACAGCAGGTAATATCTTCTTGCCATACCATGACAGGATGTGACTCACTTTCGCATTTCAAAAAAGTGTTGGGATCAGCTTTCTTAACTTCTTTTCTGCTTCCTCATTGGAGGAGAAGATGTGATATTTGTCTTGAATATCCACTTTCAGTTTGGTAGGATACAAGAGGCTGTAACTGATCTTGGCTTTCCATAACCATTGTTTAATGTTGTAAAAAGTGGCACCCCAGCTGTTGGGGGTGAAAAATCAGGGAAAATACAAATGTGGTTATTTTCAAATATAATCTCTTGTTTGTGTCTGAGAAGTGCCATTACATTAAGCTTAAACTGTAATCTCTCGAAGTGGACAATTAAACACCTAGGTTTAGAGGTATTTGATCCACGTATGCGATAATCTGCCACTATCTCTGTATCTGATTTAAAGTCCTCTCCAATTATTTTTGAGAATAGTTCAACTACAAATTTCACTGGGTTTCGAAATTCACAATTCTAAGGGAGACCTTCGATTCTAGTATTATTTCTTCTGCATCCATCTTCCAGAGCCGCAAGACTGTCTCTGAGTTTTTTGCATTCGGAATTCACAGCTGTAGCTTTTCCATCGGTGTTAGATGCCAATTTCTCCGCTTTTTCAATTTGAGTCGTGAATGTCTACTTAACGTCTTCCAGCTGATCAGCAAGTTCTCTCGGTTTAGAGGCATTTTCCTGAATGTGTTCCTCAATTTTTCTCAACATATCTTTAAAGACTGCGTCAAAAGTTTATATATACGTTTTTCCAAGTCTTTATATTCCTGCCGCATCTCTTGCAGCTCCAGCCGCAGCTTCTCGTTTGTCTTCTCGATTGTCTTGAGCAAGCCATTTATTTCTTTCTTCATATTTTTCTGAATGTCTTTCTGAATGTCTTTCTTGAGCTTACTTATGAATGTGGCCGTGGCCAATGTTGCAATCATTTCCTTCAGATTGGAAAAATCGTTTTGGCTTTCATGCTCTGTGGGTGAAGTGACAACCCCAGTTACAGCCAATGCTTCCGGCTTGCGAGGAGTAGATGAAAGCACGGACTGCAAGGCCATTTCTAGTTTCAAATGATCTTCTGGAATCGGTGAGCTATCATGACCTGCATCACTTGCACCTTTGCTCCCATTTTCGCTCTCCACTGGAGATGCTGCAGTGGAGTGGGGTCCTGGGAAGTCTGTGCTTTCGCCAGCCAGTTCCAGGTCAGTCTCTGAAAGGCCGTACCTTGCACTTGGGCCTGATGTCTGTCTAGACTTGGGTGTAGTTTTAGGTTACTTTTCCATTTCTTTCTGACCCCCTTTCTTGTTACTCATGTTTATATACTGTAGTAGAAACTCCCTAGGTTAGATAAATACAGGATATCTTGGAATAATAAGAAATAGAAAAAATAACGCTGCTGCAACGGAGCTCCTCTTCAGACGTCCATCTCCCATGACAGACAAGATCAACTCCCACTAGAAAAATATTTTAAAAAGTTGGCACCATGTATACCTAATCTTCCAAGATTTGGATTTATGAAAAAAAAAAATCTTTGTGTCATTTCATATTGTTAGCTTTTGAACTTGCTTGTTCCAACAAGTTTTGCTGCCCTATGCTTACGTTTTACGTCTTGTTGTCCTTGGCTCCAATTACTGTATGTGTACCCTTTCTGGTTTACAATATTCCACTCTGTTTCATGACCACAATTCAACCGCACATCCTGAGATTTGTTATTTAATTAATTTCTTCCTGGTTATGACCCCTGTGCTTCTTCATTCCACTTCCTGACTCCATTTTCCCTAAAAAAAAGCAACACTGCAGATGCCTTGTGAATGCACTACAACTACTCAACATTCACTTCCTTTAAGACAAAGACAAAATTCTCAAAGAAAATCGTCACCCCCCCAACAAGCACTATTTTTGCCCACTCCATGAAAAAACGTCAGAATAGTCTACATTTCATTGCCGGGGTTTAAACATGTCTAGTAAAGCCATATTTATGACCTTCTGGTAAGTTTGGTCTTTGGAGAAATTCTGGAAGTTGCTAACTAGTTTCCATACCAACTGTTCCTTAAGGCAATCAATGAGGAGCAAGTTCCACCCTAGGTCAGTTGTGCCACCACATCCTTCAGGAAAGCACGCCATCTTGTTTTGAAAAAGCATGAGCTCAAATAAAAAGAAAACCAATCTAATGATTTATAAGGGCCTTGTTGTTACTACTCCCCTATATAGCGGTGAGACTGGTGTGTGATGAAACTGAAGGAGTCCCAAAAGCACCACTTCAAAAAACACTTTCAAAAGTTGCCCACTAGTGGGGGGAAAGCACCATCAAAAACCCTGACCGGAAACCCATAAAAATGAAAAGGTTCATTTTATCAAAAAAAGGCTCTGCAATACATAAAGCTCTGTAGAGCACAAGGAACTGTCTGAAAAGGCAAGGCGATAGGCAAACAAAGTTTTAAAACAGAATCCAGTAGCGGTGGTCAAAACAAAGCAGAAGTTCAAAATGTCAAATATCACAGTCCCAATACAAAGTCCAAAGTCAAAATCAAAAACAAAGCGCAAGGGTTGAAAAGCCAAGAAACACAAAACAATAGCAGTAACACAAGTAACACTGCACTTTCTAGTGCATCCGCAATGAACCACTGGGAACTCTGGGAGGACCTCCCTTAAATAGGATGGAGGGCTGTTCCTGGCAGTGATTGGCAGGTGGCCCCACCCCTTGAGGAGTCACCCACAAAACACGAGTCATAACCTAGGCCACACCCCTTTCACAACACACATATAAAAAAAGTTGTATATTATAAATGAAAGAAATATTAATAGAAATACATGATACAAAAGAAACACAACAGGCAAGAAACCCAACTGTGTACAACAGCCAGGGAGTAAATGGTGGCTGAAACATGATACTGGGCTTATTTACTGTTTTTCTCTAGTAAGTCATCCAGAACTTTCATCAACACTGACTTTCAGAAGATCCTTTCCAGCATCCTTACAACCAGTATCAAACTTGTGATCCTTCAGAATCAATGCCTCTCACCCAATTCTTAAGATAAGTCCTGCACTCTGAGCTGAGTCAATTGCAGAGAAACAAAAGTGGCCAGAGGAAGCAGTTGAAAGGCAACATCTCAAAGCGGCCTTGAAAAGCCAAAGTCAGCGTTGTGAACTGGGAGACTTTGACGATTCTATGTTCTCAATGGAGCATCGTCATTCAATAGACAACAGTTCACTTTGAGATCGAAAGCCTGAGTGATAAAACAGACAAAACACATCAGAGGAAGACAAAGGTGAAGCGTAATGCACTTGAGTTGTTGCTTACTGAGATTTGTTACAAATCATTAAACTTGTTTTACTTGTTGTTAATAGTTGTTATTGCTATTCTGGTTGTACAATTTAAAAAAAATAATGTTTTTAAATAATCACTTCCATTTTGTATGGTATTTATGGCTGGTTGCATGACATGAATAGGACATGACATATTGTGTCATCATTTCCCACTTATTCAGAATTGCAAACATGTTGGATCCCTTGGTTTATTTTTTCAGTGGAACTGTGGAAGCTAAAAGGCATACATCAGTCTTAGAACATTTGTTTTGGATTGTCACTTTATTTCTAATTCTTGCATTATCTTTTTGACATTTTATTTTGTGGTCAGTTTCACAGTCTAAGTTCTTGCCAGTTCTTCTTGTTTTTTCATTTCTTGGTCTTACTACACATATTTATTTTTCGTCCCAGGCCAATTATTTCATTGCATCATTATAAGAAGAACCCAAGAATCCAAAAGGACCCTCCTCCTCCTCCTTCAGTAGTCCCAAGAGCTGGAGTTTAAAGATTAGAGATCCTCACCAATATCTTAAGGGGAGTCAATCACATATAGAAGGACTGCTGATAATTGAGAACAAGATTATAAAAGGTGAACGCTTCCCTTTTTAAAATGAAACATGAAAATCACATTTTCTTCCTCCCTACCTTTACCAAATAATAAAGTGTGACAGAACGATTGGCCACACTAGTTGAGGCTGTTTTATGTAAAGTGTGATGAGTAATTAAACTTATATCTGTATACTCTTTAAGACAGAAGGCATAGGGAAGGGAACATTCTCAACATTACATCTGAAAAATTACCCTGTCACCCAAAGTGCAGAAAATCAGAAGAAATCTTAACATGTTTAATTTATTTTGACAGTCAGCAAGCAAGCCCGAAAGGGGACTAACCTGACCTATGAAGAAAAAAAAAAAAGAGAGAGAAAAGCCATACATGGTGCTAATTGTGTTTTCCTAGAAAAAAAAATCAATTTTTGTGAAAACAAATTTAAAATGCAGTAATAGGATTTTTCGATGAACAGTAACACTCTCAATTAGATTTCAGGAAGTGGCAGTTCTACAGAATATTTAATTCACTGCTGTACCTCACAAAATATGGTTTCATGAATGCTTTCGTGTAAAATTAGTCATAAATGTACCATTGCAAAATAACTGTATCAATGAAAATTCACCCCAAGAAAAAACTGAGGATCTGAAAATATCCGTGTTGTCAGTGAAGTTTCATGCCACAATATTTATAATGCACATCTTTTGATGCACTTGGGCACATCATCATTGACATGTGCTTTGTGTCTTACAACTTCAGACACCCTTACCCAGATGAGCCATTAGGGTTTGATCAACCCATGTAGCATTGCTAGTGCATGGCCAACTCCAACTGATTTCACTTGACAAACTCCGCGATGGTTCTGATGACCTCTCACTGATGTATCATTCTGATACCCAAACACTTGTGGGCCTTGTACAAGCCACAAACACCTGGTGCAACCTACTTCAGCGGCTCTACATGGTGCCAGTGCATTCAGGCACTCAGTCTTTCACTCTCCACCTCCATCCTGTCTTCTCGAAGCACAGTTACCACAGACACAGCCTGCCTATATGATTGAGACACAAATCCAATATCTGGTTTGAGGGTAGATGCTGCAGTAGTGTCTGGAAATGTGAGCTGTGTCTGAAGTTCTACTTTCAGCTTCCATTCTTTAGTTATTTCTAGTAGCCCCATCGATGTTCTTGGTTGTGTCCTCTTGCCTGTTCTGATGAAGAAGATACATTTTGCTGTGCAGTATTATGATTATTTCATGATCTTTACTTCGTAGAGAACATGGCCTTATTATTTTCAGTCACCTTTGCAAATGTTACTCATTTTTATTGTCATGTTTATTAGTATTTTGTAGTTAACGGCATTCTGGGCAATCTGTCATGGTTAAGGCTATACAGTTTATGGTTGTTTGGGCTGTTGCTACCATGTGACAGGAAGTCATTAAGAGTGTGATGTCACAGATCCTACTTAAGATGGTGGTGCACGATGGGTAGTCTCCAAGTTTTCTACATTTCTAGTACAACATTTTCAAATCTTTTCGAGAGTCAGGATTTAGAACCGGATGTATTAGGCTAATTATCCAGGACAAAGGAAGTGATTGTTCAAGTGACAATTCAGACATTTTGTCAAGTCGTACTATGATGGCTGGCTAGAGCTTGAGCTTTTTCCTCCTGTTTCAAGCAAACCCCATTATTTAACTCTCTACCCCATCTTATTTCTATCTTTTCAATGAAAACCTGCCGCTCCCTTTCACAGAGAAGAAATGTTTCCATTAGGGCTGAGAAACCACTGTTACTGTTTCTGTCTTGCCAAAGAAACTGCAGCATCCACCAGCAGAATCTGGAAGTAACATGAATGCATGCTGAGAGTCAGCATTTGTTCTGAGTTGGCTGCTGTTAAAGAGAAGCAGCAAAAACTGAAAAGAGATGTCTAGGATCTGCAGTCCAATCCCAGCTTAGAGATGAATGCGAGCAGACAAGGCTGGCAAGGGTTTTCCAAATCCTTCAAACTTTGCCCACAGGATTATGGGGCCTCATCATATCAGTACTGAGTACTGTGACAGATAGGAGGCGCTATCGCTCCCTTGAGCCCTCAGACTATACACCAGACACGAGATAAAAGTCCAAATATTGACTTTATTAATAATGTACAGTGCACAAAGCACCCTCCTCTCCACAATACTCATAAACCAATAACCAATAATCACTAAGAAACAATCCTCCACTCCACCCTTCCACCCAGCTCAGCTCATCGTCTGGGAGTTCCCACAGTTCTTTTATAGTCCCTGACCCAGAAGTGTTTCCCAACCTTCAGTCCATGATTCCTTATTACTTCCGGGTCAGATAAAGAGTCATTTTCTTCACCCCGGAAGTACGTCATTCCCTCTGTCGCCTTGACTAAGACGTACTTCCGGGTAATAGGCGAAACCAAACTCTCTGTGCCTTCCTGCAGCGTCCCCTGGAGGTCCCCATGGTATCCAGCAGGGCTGTGATGAAAAACTCCACTGCCCATGATGCCCTGCTGGAACTCAGGGTACCTCTATGTTGCATGCAGGGCTCCACCTGGCGGCCTGGGGGTATTGGCCGGGATGAAAGGTCAGCCATATCGCACACTACCCAGATTCTACACTCAGCCTCTTATTATTACATTTCTAAAGCTTACAAGCAACCAGTTCATTTTGAAGGGGACTTTTTGGGTTCAGGATATCACTTTCTAAGGCTCTCATATTAACTTCTTCTCTAGACTTCAGTGCCATTAAAGTTTAGCACAGGAACTCGATGATCCCAACCTTTCAAAAAAATAGTGCTGCTAGGCTTCAGCCATATTGGCTATATGCTGCTAAACTGAGACACTTGCTGTTAGAGACAGCTTCATTACATATGGCCCCTTAATTATATGAAGATCTCTTTGGTCATTTTGTATTGCTTGCTTCTGGAATTTTATTTGGTGTGTTGTTATACACTGTGGGGGCTGGCATCCTGCCTGGGGTTTGTTTCCTGCCTTGTGCCCTTTGTAGGCTGGGATTGGCTCCAGCAGACCCCCGTGACCCTGTAGTTAGGATACATAGCGGGTTGGATGATGGATGGATGTTGTTAAACAAGGCCACATTTAGTTTCAAGTTGGTAGCAAACTAGAGATCAGTTACGTTTAGGTTATTGGCTTGCTTTAGCACTATATTGCTTTCTAGAATCTAGAGTCTTTTATATGCTTTATATGATGCCACATACTTATGTTTTAAAGGAAAACTACAGCCCAAAATTATATTTTTTATATGTTACTTATCTGAAGAGGTTTGTAGAGATGGCCAAGAAAAATTTTCAGTCTCTTGTTTTCATTGAGAATGGGCAAACAAACTTTCTGATAGAATAGGCATTGGTTTGGAGACAAAGTCTGAGAGGCGAGATTGCGTTGGTTTGGACATGTACAGAGAGATGCTGAGTATGTTGGGAGAAGGATCTTAAGGATAGAGCTGCCAGGAAAAAGGAAAAGAGGAAGGCCTAAATAAGGTTTATGGATGTGGTGAGAGTGGACATGCAGGTGATGGGTGTAACACAACAAGATGCAAAAGACAGAAAGAAATGGAAGAAGATGATCCGCTGTGGCAACCCCTAACGGGAGCAGCCAAAAGAAGAAGAAGAAGAAGAAGAAGACCAATGCTGGATCACAACAAATAATACAAAAATATCCATGAAAAGATCTAATGCTACTCATGCCACATAATCTACATGTGAAGACATCCAGTCGTATGCTCACATTGGGCAAAACACAAGCATTTTTTGCAGAAATATTGTTAAATAAATACTTCAGGAGGGCTGCATGGTGGTGCAGTGATTAGCGCTGCTGCCTCGCAGTTAGGAGACCCGGGTTCACTTCCTGGGTCCTCCCTGCATGGAGTTTGCATGTTCTCCCTGTGACTGCGTGGGTTTCCTCCCACAGTCTAAAGACATGCAGGTTAGGTGCATTGGCGATCCTAAATTGTTCCTAGTGTGTGCTTGCTGTGTGTGTGCCCTGTCTGGGGTTTGTTTCTTGCCTTGCGCCCTGTGTTGGCTGGGATTGGCTCCAGCAGACCCCCGTGACCCTGTAGTTAGGATATAGTGGGTTGGATAATGGATGGATGGATGGAAATATTTCAGGAAAATCAGAGCAGTGTATACAGGGGAAATGCATTCACATGGTGTGGTGTGTGAATTACAGGTCTCCCAGAAAATGCAAGAAAGTTTGGGGCATCCACAACAACAACAACATTTATATAGCACATTTTCATACAAACAGTAGCTCAAAGTGCTTTACATATTAAAGAATAGAAAAATGAAAGACACAATTATAAAACAAAATAAATCAACATTAATTAACATCGAATAAGAGTAAGGTTCAATGGCCAGGGGGGACAGAATAAACAAAAAAACTCCAGACGGCTGGAGAAAAAATAAAATCTGTAGGGATTCCAGACCATGAGACCGGCCAGTCCCCTCTGGGCATTCTACCTAACATAAATGAAACAGTCCTCTTTGGATTTAGGATTCTCACGGAAGGGCTTGATGATGATGATGGTCACGTAGACTTCTGCCTTTTAATCCGTCCACTGGGTTGTCTCGTTTATTGTCCACAGACAAACAAAAAGTAAAGAAAAAGAAATGATGCTCTATGGTGTGCGTCCCAAATGTGGGAAATAATAAACAAGGACTCTGCAGCTGCAGTCATCTTTAGTGGAGCTCCATTTAGCAGCTGTTCAGGCCAGTAAAAGACGCCTCCTTCAGGGACGCCTTGGACTTTCCGGTGGCTGGACTGGAAAGGGGGTGGCTTAATTGCAGCCTCCAGGTCACTTCCTGGCACTGTGGGGAAAGAAGGAGAACACAGAGTTAGCGGCAGTGCCCTCTCTTGTCTCTGTGGTTTACTACATACTGTACCTCGGCTGAGCCAGCGAGGAAATCCTCTGATGCACATGCATTACAACAGGTTTGAGTTTTTGAAATGAATCCTGCAACTGCATCTTCTCTTCATTCATTGCTCAACTTTTGCCTTCAATTCAAAAGCTTGTCCCTGTGTTTCATCTGTCTGCACTGCTCTAATCTCCATTCTCTATGAAAATAATTGTTTAAATTAAACGTTTTTGTCAACAATCACCACAAACTACATGGGTACATAACATAATTTTTGGGTTGAGTATTCTCTTATGCTCAAAAATATGACATTCTTATTCTACTACAGCATATAATACAGATTAAGGATTTGCAATAGGGAGATTATGATCTTGGTTGATTTTGTTTCTTGCAGGCCAAGTAGGAGATCACAAATTACTGTTTGCCTTGGCTTATGGTTTTACCCCATATCAGCATACTTCTTTTCTGACTTTATCAATTATGTGCTTAATTTCTTTTACAGTGACCTCCTAGTTGGCAGTGATGTAACAGATCAGACCAAGCCTCGTCATCTATTGGCAAGCACAACTCTCATTCTGTATTTTCTTTATGGACATTTGCTATTGATCTTAATCGAGTAATTTAATTTACAGCACCCATCAGTCAGAGAATTTTCATTTTTCTCTTGCTGTCACAATTTGCAATGCCATATTACTGTATTTATGTTTTGATTTCATGTTGTCATTTTAGATCACTCCTTAGTTACATGTGTTTTATCAGACAGACTCAACCATTTGCAGTTCCCATTTCTTCCAGCCCACACTCACAGGTGGAAATACAATACTTCTTTTCAGAACAATAAACTTTTTTGTGAAAAACTTGCTCTCTGACTAAATGAATTTGTGTCATTCAAACTTAGTGCTGTATACCATGCTTGTGCTATTTAGGAGATAATTAAATGTTTTATTAAAAACTTCTCATATTTAGCACTGTAATATCTAACATTTGTAGAATCACTTGTAAATTGTCATTTAAGAATGACTTGATGACTTGAAGAAAGAAGCCGCCTTTCAGAAGTAAGCCATTGTAATTTTCTCCCCACAGTGTTGTAGGAATGCAATTATTGACAAGAAGTGCAACTAGACTAGGGGTGTTTGGTAAGGACGGAGGGTTGTTTGGGGTTGGAGGAATTCCTCAATCTGCTTGCAACTGGTTTGACAAGGATGCTTTGCTATAACTTTGTGTATACATGTCAGAAATATTGTTTTATGTACTCCTTCCCCATCCAAGAAGAAAGCTTTGAGTATTCGAGACAGGCTTCAGATTTATAAGCCTGGCAAATATGACTGGGCCAGGCCACTAAGAGAGAAAGTTGTATAAAGTTAGGTGATAACCTGAAGAGGGCAGACCAGAGAGAATCGATTGTAACTACAAGTTTATGTGTCACCTGAAACTATAAATCTAGCATTATCAGGTTGGCAGGTTGTTTATAGCACTAATTGTAAGGGCTGATTGAAAAGTACAGAGACTGCCCCGGTTTCTTTTTCAGGGAGATAGACTTGGGAAATGCTGTGCAGGTGTGAATGGCATACATCCATGTGAGTGAACGTGCAGTTGGACTGCCATATTCTTCTATAGTTTTTTCACAGAGAGTGTAATCATCATGTTTGTGCCGATAAAGAAGACTTTACTGCGAGAGAATGGCAAATATGTGTGATTGAATTTCGGGTTAAGCTTGGGAAGAGCAGTAATGAAACTCGTGAAATGTTACAGCAAACATATGAGGAAACGATTAGCCATCCTGCTGTATTTCGGTAATGGAAACATTTTAAGGTTGCCAACACACAAGTGAATGATGAAGCACGTTTGGGGAGGCCATCTACTGTGGTTAATGATGTCAAAATTTCCAGGGCTGATAAACTGTGTCACTCTTCCTTGACATTACTGTCTCTTTCTTTCTGAGGATCATCCTTTACAATTGGTGAGTTACCTTCACTCTAGCATCCTAATGAAACATTAAATGCTCATTCTAGCTCTCTGGTGTGTAGACCTGCCAAGGCATCCAGTTTATAGGCAGAACAGTGATTCTTCTGCACTTGCACGACAGTATGCATCCTTACTGTCAACACATCCCTCTTCTGCTTCCCTGTTGAGCTCTATTTGTGCCCTGTGCCACACCTTCTTGCCTGTTTTGTCTTGGTAGAGTTTTTTATTAATGCACTTTCCCCTTTTCTACTCTTTATTGTGCAAGTTACATCAAAATGCATCAAATCACATAGACAAACTACCCTTTATAAGATATTGTACTTTATAACTTCTCCCCACCTTCCCTTCTAAATCTATAATCTCAGGCAATTACATAGAGTAAAAGACAAGCAGGAGCTAAGTTACAACTTTAAATAATGTATTATTGATAATATTCATAAAATAATAACAGTAAGCAAAGTAAATGTAAATATTGGCAACCATACAACCTGATGTGTAGTTTCAGGGAGCACACAGACTTGTAGTTACTTAAAATGTCACCAGTTAAGTCATCATTTCTAGTCAGCTTTCTTCAGGACAAGCCGCATGCCTGTCTCAATATGGCTGCTGAGTTGTGCTTCTCAGAGTGTTGTCTTTCTGACCTTGGTGAGAGAGAGAGAGGAGTAAAGTGACCAAATTTATAAATTCTCTGTCCAAATTCTAAGGGGAATAGGGTGTTGTGGTACAAAATGGCTTCTGATACAAAACCAATCCTAAACAGCCATACTCCAGACCAATGGGGGCACACAATGCCTCTCATACCTGCCCCCAAAACCATTTGTTGAGCTGATGCTTGCCAGCTAGGTAGTTTAGCCTCTATGTGGGGGTTGTTTGAGGGAGTATGTCCTGCACAGAATCACTTGCCAAACTGGTTTTAGGCACTACTCCCAGCTCTGCCATAACGTTCACAGCCTGAGTCAGTCCTAAAGACTCTTAGGGTACATTGTTCTTCTTATCTATGAAATCCTGAAACAATAATTTCACATTTGCTTTGTCTGACTTACAAGTAAAGACATACCAAATATTTATCAACTTATACACACAATTTCACAACACAACACTTCCTGCCATATCTTTGTTCACAGGGCCATCCTTTATAGTAGTTTGGTTTTGGTAATAAATAATAAAAATGAAAATGAAGCAGCTGTATGGGACAACTCCCTTAATTTTAAATGACCATCCAGGGCTCCTGTATTAGTTTTACCGCTCTGTTGCATTTTGCCATCACTCTTTATATACAGTATGGATGCTGATTATACAGCGTCTGTTACACCTCCAGGTTTTGTACATTACTCAAATTCCACTGTCTTGGACTCTTCCATTAGACACATGCATAGGTAAATAACATTCTAAGAAATCCCCAGGAAAATCTACCCTCTTCAATTAAATAATCTGCTTTATAGCTCGGTGTGCAACCATATGTTTTTTAAAATTTATCACAATATCTACCTGAGGTATTGCATTAAGCGCCTTGAATTGCTTAAGTGAACTGCTAAGGTTCGCTGAACCGGAATGACTTTACCTAAAATTATTAGGGCTGTTTTCTTTAACCAAAAAGTAACCTTTTTGTCCCTGTCGATGTATCCCCTTGTGCTAGCATGCTCCCTTCTGCTCTGTGTAAATGCCTACTTATCAATGCTAATCTTAAACAGTGAGTTATGCTCTCCAATCATGTGCTTGGGCAGCAGGGCATGTTTTTTCTTGTTATAAACCCCAGTACTATCCCTGTTAAAACTTCTGCTAGCACAGCCTCTGTTTTCTGCATTTAAGTGTATACATTGATTAAGTATTTAGCCGGGCCTCTATATGTCTTCTTCATATCTACAACATTCCATTACTAGTGGCGGGCTCTACAGTTGACAACTGAACGTGTTCGATATGAGAATAAGAAAAAGGCTGGTGGTGAGACGCTGATATGGAATACAGAGTCATCCTAAGGTTGGTCAGTCCCACAGGCCACTGGATTTTCTCTTTATTGCTTGGTTATGAAACGTATTTATCCTCAATGCCTCCTACGTGTAAATGTGAGCTGTAGGCTGAGAATTAAAAGAATCTGTCCAGCACTTCTGTGTTGTTTCACCTCCCTTGAGAAAGCTGGCCGTGGGTATTAAGACATCATTTATCTGTGAAGCTCCAACACTGACACCACTTGAAATGTATTTGAGAAACACCTCTTCTTTTGTCCTGTATTCATTTTATTATCTGACTCTTCTGTATCTACCCTCCTGACCCTGACTCTATTGATCTGCTCATCAAAATATGCTATCAGTTCATGTTTACATGTCCTATTTTTCTTATATCCCTTGCTTGAGTTATTATGTGTTTCCCGTTGTTATATTTTTGGACAGCACCTTGTGATTTTTCTGCTCTTGAAAAGCTGCTGCATAAAGTAAAGAAAAAGCATGTTTCCGGTTAACATAAAAGACGGGCGGTAATTGTAATATTGGGGAGGTAAACAACTGGACTAAACAACACAATTTCAGATTCATTCTGTGTTTAATGAGGCCCAATCATGCGACACCATAGTCGACCCCAGAGAGGATGCAAACTATGCAATCAGATGAAAGAAAAATACACCTTTAAAAATGAGTGACTCAAAGTGAGTGTTTGTTTGAATAGATAACACCGGGAAAACGGCTTACTGTAAGTCAGCATGCTTCATAAGGCTGGCCAAATGTAAGTAGATTTTATTGCATGAATTGATCGAACTCAAGCAACTTAAACACAAATAGCCTGGAGATATAGGAATATTTACACAGAAATGTAAGGTAAGCAGTTACACAGATATGCACATCATCTAATAAGCTTTTGAAGATCTTCAACATACAGTAAGAACAATTTTGACAATAATAGGCCATTTATCTGTTTACACAGTACAAAGGATGATTTTGTTTCCTGAACACTTTTGGTTGTTTTTTATTGATTTTGTCCTGCTGATCACAAAATCACCTAACATTTTATTGAAATCACCAAATGTTGTGATTTCTTCACATATTTTAAGTGTTATAATCAGCCTTTCTGTATAGTTCAGACACACCTGTCATGCCCTCAATGTAGGTTGCACAATATGAGACGGATGTACTGAGGCAAAGGTGTGCTTGGGTTCTATAATAGCGTTATATAGAGAGTGTAAGAGCATGTACTGCACTGCAATGACGGAAAGACAATTTCACCTCCAAATGATGCTTCACTGAAGTGTGAATGGCACTTAAAAGAAAGAATTAAGAATTTGGGCAAAAACAAGATGGATTACAACTAAGTGAAATATCATAACATGACACCACTGTTAGAAGTGCAGACAACTTGATTGTATACATAAGATTTTTACCTCATGAAAAATACACCTAAAAGTTATTTTAAAGGAATTATTATTCTGTGCCCAGCTACATTTATCCCAAATAAATGTTGGTCTGTCCTTTATTCTAAAACCACAGGCTGGCCTAGACAGTGCATTTTTGATTGCACAAATTGTTTCTAGTTAGTGGCGCATGTCACAGTCCCCTTTTACCTGCTGTCTGTCTCTTGGCTTCATTTCATACCTGTGATTCTTTAGTCCAATTAAGATCAAGGTGCAAAATACAGGGCGTCCGAGAAGTCTAATCTAATTAATCCTTCATATCCCCCAAAAGCCTGGAGATCAAAACTTGATAATCTGGAAAATAAATTTTAAAAACGTATTATGACCATTACCGGATCTGTGAGAAAACACTGTATGCTTAGATACAAATTCAGATTTTTTAACCAGCTTTACTCTCATAATGAAGTTTTCCTGCTGTCTATGTGCTTAACTGACTTCAGCAGCCTCATTGCTATGTGGCAGGGAGGTTTAAAGACATTTGCTATAAAATAAAGTAAACATAGTTGTAATATTTGATACAGCTAAATGCATAATCCACAATATCAGAGTTAAGACTTTAAATTTTAGTTATATACTAATAGGACCAATCCCCGACCAACAATGATTAAGACCATATTTAAGTTACCTTGTAACCGCTCACCAGGGCTCTGTCATGATGCCGCTTTCACAATTCTAGTGTTTCTTGTTTTTGTGTTGTATTTCTTGAATTGTCTGTATTAATGGTGCTCACTTCTGTTAGATGTTCACAAGCCTCATGAGCATTTCTGTTGAAGATTTGCTGGTCTTTGTACTGACTTCTGCCTGTTCCAGGTGGGATTCAAGAATTCAATAATTGTACTATGCACAAAAAAATGCTTACTTGTATATACCCTTGCAAACAGAAAACATAAAACATCAATAAGCACAAACACAATTAAGTAAAAACGTGCAAGTGGCAAGTGAAAGGGACACAATATGATGTTCAAGGTAAGATCACTAATTGTTCATGAGTCTTATCACAGTTGAGTAGAAAATGTTCTTGAACCTGGAGCTCCACATTTGAATGGACTTCAAGGTTTTCCCAGAAATGAAGGAGAAGGATTAAAAAGTGTCAATTCAGGGTGACAGGGGTCCTGCTTGATGATATTCACGATCCAAGATGTCATGAATAGCAGGGAGCTGAGTGTCCATGATGTGCTGTACTGTTTTCACCACACACTGTAGAACCCTGTGGTCCTGAGCTGAGCAGCTGTCACACCACGATATAATGCATCCATCACGAAGCTGCTGAAGGTTGTAGGTGACATCTGGGGCTTCCTCATATATGTTAAACACATGGATCTTCAACCTGAAATTAAATGATGAGATCAAATCAGCAGTTAATATAAATCAAATCTACTTGTATAAGGATCTGATTTGGCAAGGCTCTCCTTCTTCATCTTGTTTTCCTCCTTTCTTTAGTGTTAGTAAACTTTTCCCTACCCTGATACTTGTAGCATACTTTATTTGATGGTTTGAAGCAACTCAATCACTAAACAGAAAGACAAATTAAAATAAGTGATTAGCTGTGCCACACGAAGAAGGTCCACACCCCCTACAGATGCAAGCCTAGCCAGAGATCTACCCAGGGTTCAGTGTCTGTAAGGCACAAATACTCCCTGCTGCAGCAGATAAATGCAAAATAATACACCAATACTTGTACCATATGTCAAAGTAGGGGCCACAGTGGAATACTGTAGGTTACAACTGCATTCCCTCAGTTCAAAATGCCAAAAAGAGTTTGCATGTTCTCCCTATTTGTGGATTGCCTCCATATTCTAAAGATAGGTGTTCATTTAATTGATAATTGTAAATTGGCCAAGTAGGCGTAAATGTGAGTGAAAGACTTAGTGTGGCCTGTGGAGAATGAATACTCCATCTGGTGTTAGTTCCTGATATGCATTCAGTACAGCTTGGACAGATTACTTAATCCAACACTAAAGCTGCATTAAGTAGTTTCAGTTAATTAATAGAGAGATGGATGACTTCTCTATTAACACCAAGGTGTGAAATTCTGCATGCATATTACCCTGTGTCATGCATGCACGCCAGAGGGTCACCCTCTGAGATCTTCCCAGGTATGTGATACCAACACGGACCAAGACGGGGTACTAACAATAATTGTCTTGTCTTCTTCTTCCTCCACAGTGCTGAGAAACCATCCAATTAGGAAAACTGACTCCGCCCTTTCCCGTCCCTGGGCCATAAAAGTGCAACTGCCGAGAAGGAGGCGTCACTTCTTACCCAGATGACCAGAGCAAAGGAGCACAACTTTTACATGTGCAGACAAAACAGTCTTTATTTTGATAACCATGTTGTATTGGTGGCAGTAATGTGTGTTTCTTTATCATTAATCGTTATTTTTGTGTAATCCTTTTGTGACAGCCCAGTTGACGCCCCAGAGTTTATCAGCCTGTAATTCTCTCGGACGACCACACCCATTAGAATTTCTGAAAAAAAATCCAAAAATCTAAATCGTGAGCTTCCCTAAAATAAATCCAAAAACATTTTTAATGATTACTCAGTGCCCTTTCTGGGTTTGTGAGAAAGTTATGTTGCAGCCGGCAAAGAGCTCTTCACAAGCCAGCAGGTAGTGCAGCATTCTGTGAGGGCTTCACAGGCTAGACAGGGCTAGATGATTGAGTGATAGCCACTTGTCTGACAGGAAACAAAAGGGAAGTGAGTTCTTTGACAATTTCAAGAGAATTAAAGAAAGAGGGTAGAGATAAAGTATAAACAGGAGTTCCACATAGCCACTAGTACTTGTGCCTCAGAAATGTTAAAGAGTGTGAAGATGGGTAGCAGAAGATAACAGAGGTTCCAGATACTGGTAGTGTTCATGCTGCAGCAGAACACTTTGTCACCCTCACAATGATGTTCTTCTACCTTCCATGCTCTTAAGAAAATAGAGCTACAGCAGTAATCTGTTGGTGATGAATTGGTAGGCAGCATATAATTATCTTGATCCACATGATGTAGTAGCAATTGTAACACTGTGCAGACACGGCATCTAAGTGCACGAATTTCATTGAAAGTGGATATTCTGGGTGATGCTGCTCAGAAGTTCAAGGTTACAGCATATGGCTTTCATCTTCAGGCTGTGCATCCATATATGATGCAATTCATCTAATTAAGATATCAATCTATATGGCTAACAAATTTTATTGTCTATAGTACCCAAATAAGATTGTAATGTTCTGCCAGTACTGGAGCATTAATAGAAACCCCTTGAATTCCACATTTTAATAATAATAATTAATTAATTATAATAATTCTTTGCATTTATAAAGCGCTTTTCTCATTACTCAAAGTGCTCAGCAATTGCAGGTTAAGGGCCTTGCTCAAGGGCCCAACGGAGCAGAGTTCCTTTTGGCATTTACAGGATTCGAACCGGCAAACTTCCAATTGCCAGTGCAGATCCTTTTAATCACATGCTTATTAAAATCATCCACTAGGGGACAATTCTTGAGTAAAGTAAAATCTCTGTTGATCACTCTAGGAATAAAACCTGTCTCCTGTGAGTTGTTAGGTAACAGCATTAAACACTGTGCCACCATGCTGTCCATGCACTTGCTGTTTTACTCTGTACTTGTGAGAGTCCAAATGATTGTCATTTAAAGTGTGGCAGGCACTTAACATTGGAAGCAAACCCTCCATTGTGCCGTGAAGCATGATAATTCTCGTGTATTTTTAGTCTTAATGGACGTGCTTTCTTTTTTTATAATTTACTTTCCTCAGAAAAGACAGTTTACATGGAAGAAGATGGCCAGTGTAGTC
This sequence comes from Polypterus senegalus, assembly GCF_016835505.1. Classification (NCBI taxonomy): domain Eukaryota; kingdom Metazoa; phylum Chordata; class Cladistia; order Polypteriformes; family Polypteridae; genus Polypterus; species Polypterus senegalus. Next base: position 128,048,847 of record NC_053156.1, on the reverse strand, counting down.
AATATGTCTTCAAATTTAGCCATAAATTCCTAGACTACATCATTAGTTATTTTTAAATTCATCCTTAATATTTACAATCAAGGAAAAAAAATTAAAATAGGTCAACATTTGCAACATATTTATTTCCTGCAAGTTAGCATGAGTTCAGGCTTCACATAAAAATTAAAGAGATGGGCCAGATCTGCAGTTAATCAAAAGAATATTACTCTCCCTCCTACTTAGTAATTGGGCGCTTACCTCACATTTGCTACCTCATATGCACCAAGGAGATTCATGGGACACGGACATGCCCATAAAAATGTCCCTAGCCACACTCACTATCAGCTGTCTGTCCCTAGCCTCACCTTTCTCTTGTTATTTTTACCCTGCCATTGCTGTGTAAACTGTCTGCTGGATTATCAACACTGTCCTGTCATGATTCTTTGATTGCCTACTATATAATTAAACCCTACATTTTGGTCCCTCTAAGCAATCTGATCGGTCAGTTTGACTTTGATGATATGATCAACAGTCAAGTGCCGGAAATGAGATGTTAAGACAGATGAGAGTAGTCAAGGTGTAGAAGGCAAGCTGAAAATCACCTTTAAAGATGGGAAGGATTCACAAGAATAGGAGTGATGTCTTCAAGCAGGTAAAGGGGTCCTGTCTAGTATTGGTGGTAGTCAAAAAGTGGACAGGAGATGAGCAAGGAGCCTCAAAATAACAAAGTCTGAGAAGAAGGCTTTATGTGAACACACTTATGAGAAAGAGAGATTAAGACATACGGGCATACTAAGGAAAAAGCTGAAGGTACACGTAGGGCAAGAAATATAAAATATCAGATACTTTTAAATGTATTCTATTACCTGTCAAAATAACAAAAAATACGGGTAATAAGACTAGTACTGTGTATTTTTTGATATTTTAAATTAATAGTATGTTCTTAATAGCTTTGCTTTTATTCCCATTTTGGGTAGTTTGGACCTGGTATGATATACAGTGAGAAGTATGAAAGATCAAGTAGACCTCAGGACCATGGTGCAACAACTTGTCGAAAAGGTTGCACAATTACTGATGCACATCACTCCTCAGTGTATTGAGCTCATTGAAGCAGAAGCATGGAGAGATGCCTCCAAAGCCAACCACTCTGAGTGCACACAATACACCTCATAAGTGCTGATGCCTCTCTGAGTGAAAGATGAGCATTGGCACCACATGGATCGGGTCCAGATACTGTTCCCTTTCTTTACATACCCTCTTGGAACATTTGGCCTGTCCAGTGCATCGACACTCCTGGGTAAATATAGAGGTCCTTATCGAAACAATTGAATGCCACTGAATATTCCTACCAAATGAGAACTCTTAAAAACATAGGACCCAGGAGCAAGACACAGAGACCAATCTCCCACCCTAGTAGGATGCTATAAGTGCGTGGAACTGGGGCACATTGTCTCCAAATGCCTCATTGTGGACTACCCAATGAACTCCTGGAGCAGCATCCTGGAACAAACATTGTTTCCCGCCACTACAACCCATCAAAAACAACATGATGGAAAAAAGGTCATTCTTACCTGCATTCATGGTGAGACCTGTTAATATCCAATAGCCATGCTACCAGGGGCTCATCTGCATAATCCAGGCCATAGTATTACCCAAGCCACTGTATGCGATAATCCTTGGGAGATACCGGAACTCAACACTGCAAAAAATTACAGGGAAACACAGCTTTGTATTAGATGAGCCTTTTATGTCCAAGAGTGGTTGCATACGATGTAAGAAGGCAAGTAAGGACATGAGGACCCAATGAATCAAAGCTGGCTTTCATGGGTTGGACAAGGTAACATCAAACTTGTCAACCTCCCTCCTTTCCGTGGAACAGTTGGTTCTGCTGGACCCATTGTCACAACTGCAACTTCAAAAGGGAGTAATGGAACAATGATTGTTTGAGGTTTGCAAGAAATGCTATTCTGAGAGAATACACCACTGGGGCCCTGTTTCAAGACCCATATACTGTATAACAGAGCACTAGGGCAAGGTGCCACACCAACTCCTCATTCCTTGGCCCTACCAGCGTAAGGTATATAAGCTAGCCCATGCTTACTTCCTACTAGTGCCACTAGGGTTGGAGGAAACCTTGGTGTAAATTTAGGCAACTTTTATTGACCAGGTATTAATGAGAAGGTGCTCCAGTTTTGTGCTTTGTGTCTCAACTGCCAACTTTTGTGATTAAGAAGTGGAAAAGATTACATAGTAATTCAATCAAATCAGCACCCATGAGAGAGTGTCTATCCTGTAAACTTCTTTAAACTGCGAAGATCCAGCTGGCTCTGCACAGAGTAGTTCAATCTCTATGTGTTACTGATAACCCTAACTTTGGGAAGACCCCAACCCCTCTAAAGGTGGGAATGGGGACAACCTTTGCCTCTGTTGAGAGAGTTGTTGACCCTTACCCTGGATGAATCTAATTAGAGTCTCTTAACATTAATAACTATCCCAGAGTCATGATTGTTGTCAGTCATATTGTTGTATTGTAGCAACACCTGCCACATGCAAATGATGGCAGTGTTGCACTGCCTGCATTCTAGTTTTGGATAAACTCTTGTAAATGTGTAGCTTCAGATTTATTTTCTTATTAAGGACATTGATTTCTAGTTTTGGAAATAAACTTTTGCTAGAGCATTTTTGACTATGGAAAGGGCCCCACGTTCAGAGACATTTGAGTTTGAATTGCTTTCCACTAACTCTTACTATGTCAGTTTGGGTTTCCTGTCCACACTTAAAGATTTGCCCATTCAGTTAATTGGAAATTCCAAATTAGCACCTATTTTGAGCAGGGGTGCATGCGTGAGTGGAGCTGCCATGGGGTCTGCCTGTCTAGCATCGCTACCTGCCTGGTGCCTTTCAGGACAGGCTCCAGCCTCTCTCAACCCTGAGCCAAGTTCAAGAATATGAGGTTTATTTGGGAGCAACAACACATCCATTTTCACAGTTTCAAACTCTCTTAATTCAATCATAGGGATTCTTATGTTATGTACATATCCACAAAATTTGAAAATGCAAACATGTGCTAAGGCCGATGTCTGTCCTGGTCACTGGTGTCATTTTAACATTCTGCTAAGGAAATAAAATTATGTGTTGGCAAACAAACACACTCTAATCATACATAACTGATTAAATGCATTCTTTTTTGGGACGTGAAAATAAAAAGAATGTCAAGATGTATGAGTTATATGCTCCAGAATGGAGATTCTGACTCTGTCTTATTGCAAAGGTGGACATTTCTTCTATATTTTGTGGACATTCAAAACTCAGAAAGGACCTGACAGTAGTTCTCAAATAATACTCCTAAGTCATATCATAACAGGTCATTTCAAGCATGCTTTATCTAATCCAAGATGGAGAGCCTAACCTGTAAGGCCTGGCCACATGGCAGCAGCCAAAATGCAAAGTAATATTTGTCTCAACATTACTGAGGTACCATACAGGCAAAAAAGACAGACCACAAGGCAGTCCATGCCTGGTGGTGATGCTTAACCAAAGGACTAGCATGGAAGGAAGTCATCAAGTAAACAAAAGACTTCCTGGTTGATCTCTGGACTTGACTAGGAAGAGTGGAAAATGGAAGCTATAAAAGATTTTTTTGATCTTCTAGTAAACCATGTTGTGAACCAGGAGCACCAGCCATCACCTTTTTACAGTATTAGCCAAAAAGTTCTTTTCATATTTTTCATGGTGAAAGCTGCCAGATTTTCACCCAGCAAGCTAATATCAATGAAAATATATCCTAAAGGGAAAAAAGACAGATTGTTTACACTTACTAAATCAATTTATTCAAGACGGTCACATCGCCTTGAGTGAAAAAATATATGCTCCTCTGGAACTCAATAACTGGTTGCTCAACATTTGTCAAGAATAACTGCAACCAGACATGTCTTGTCATAACAGTCTCCGACTTCTCTGTCTCGCTCCTCTATGTAGAGTTTTTAAGCATGAACTCGGTTTAGCCACATATTTTCATTTTTCAGTCTGATGTACACAAGCTTACAAGATCTTGATTATCTCAGTCTTGATTCAGTTTGAAGATGAAATATATTTTCCTGAAGAATCCTTTGACATTCATCATCTCTTCAGTCACGGCACATCATGGAACTCATGGTACAACGACTCCAGAATGGAGCGCAGTGTCATTTTTTTGACAGACCTAGCCAGGTCTATTTTGTTTACAATGTTTCACTGGTAATAGGACATTGTTCTGGGGCTCTTGAAAATGATCAAGGGCCTCATGCATAACCCCATGTGTAGAATTCACACTAAAACATGGCATAAGGACAAAAGCATAAATGTGTGTAGGCACAAAAAAATCCAGATGCATAAATCTGTGCGTTCGCCAACTTCCATGTTGTTCCGCTCCATAAATCTCTGTCAGCGTGAAAAGTAACGCTTTGTACGCACCTGCTGTCACTCCCCAAATTCCTCCCAGAATTACACCTCTTTGAATATGCAAAGCAATATAAATAGTCCTTAAACTCAGCCTACTGTGGAAAGGCAATGGCAAAAGCACTGGGGAAAATAGAAGAATTTCAGCGAATACCAAGTGGCAAGGAAAAACGTACCATTTGTTTGTTTAAACAGTGGTATAAACAACAAAAGGAAATTGATCAAGTAACATAGAGTGTCAGAGAAGCTCAAAAGCTCAAGTTGACAAAGTCGCACAGTGCCCATAATAAAAAAGAAGTTGTCAGATATCAAAGTTGCCATGAAAAGACGAGTTGCAGCCCACCATCTGAGTGTCATATGAAACCTTACTGGGTACAGAGAAAAGAAAAAAAATAGGGACACGGTGAAAAAAAAGCTTGAAATGTCAACTGTCAGGGATGCCAGGGGTGACGACCCGGCCGGGACACCTTGAGGGACCGGAAGAGGGCGTGCGCCCATCTGGGATCACGTGGGGGCCGCCACCCTGGTTGCTTTGGGGGCCACGGGTTGAGGGCTTGGAAGCCCAACCCTGTAGGAGCCCGTGGTCACTACCAGGGGGTGTCCCAATGTCTTGGGAACCCTGGACCTCAGCACTTCCGCCACACCAGGAAGTGCTGGGGGTAAGAAAAGCAGGGAGTACAGCCGGCACTTCCGCCACACAGGGGCGTGTCGGCGGGTGATTGCCGGAACCCACCTGGAGCACATCCGGGTGCTAATAAAAGGGGCCGCCTCCCTTCATTCGAGGCTGGAGTCGGGTGGAAGAAGGACTAAGCAGAGGAGAGTGGAGGCGGCCTGAAGGGTGGAGGCATTGTGTGTTGGCCAGGACTTTGGGGACTTGGGGTTTGTGTGTACTGTCTTTGTAAATAGTTTGTAAATAAACGTGTGGTGGTGACTTTCAACATGTCTGACTGTCTGTGCCCGGGTGATGTTCACACAACTTTAATTTAGAAATTTCCACTTTAACCCCATATTTTATTTTGTCATTAAAGTAGAACATCATAAACTTCACCTTGAAATCGTTTCATTTACTAGTTTCTCAAATCCCATTGTAACTAAAGTAGCACATTAAATGCTTTGTTTTGTATTTGATCTTCTATGTACTCTATGTGTGTGAATCACTACATGCTTCCAGGTTTTCTCTTCCTCCAACAGGGCATAGAATCCATTACATTCGTGATATTACAGTTCTCTGAATAATTAAAATACTGAGATGTGGACTTGATATCATTTTCATGATGATAGGAGTTAAAGCATGTTATTAAACATGGGAACACGGTGGTGCAGTGATAGGGATAAACTGGCGCCCTGTCCAAAGAGTGTTCATGTCTCATGCAAGATGCTTGCTGTACCGTGCACGACCTTCAATGAAATACTTTATTGTAGCAGTACTGTCTCTTTCAAACGTACTAACCTCCAATTCCTGTCCTTCCTTTTCTTTCTCTAAGTAACCAATCGCCACACAATCAGCTCTGTAATAGACGTTAAGCCATCTGTAAGCTTAGAAAGCCGATTCTTCAAAACTTTTAAGGAACATTAAAATATCTTCGTAGTATGTGTTTCATTATTCTAGAATACAGCACGAGGCAGGAACAATCCGTGAACGGGGCACCAGATCATCGCTAGCGCTGTGCCACAGTGTCCTCACATGTATAATTATTAATAATTTATAGATTATTTAAATGATGTTAACATTTTATCTGTATAATGTAATAAACATATTTTTCAGCATTTCATCTTAAAAATGATATCGTCATCATATGTAAATACGCGCTTTATAAAGTGGCTCAGGTTGTGCAATATTATAACTGTATCATAAGTTTACAGTGAAGTAATTGTACTAATAAGTACAAACAGTTCTACAAGGAGCACTTGATGGACTGATTGAGTACGTTTAGAGTTCTTTGGATTAAACTGTTTCTGAACTGTGAGGTTCATACAGGAAAGGCTTTGAAGAGTTTGCCGTATGAAAGCAGTAAAATAGACATCTTGGCTGACACAGCTTGTCCTTGAAGCTGTATACCGATAATTCTCTTTCCGATCAGCTGCTGCTGTGATTCACACTCAGATACAGTGATATAAATACTCCGAGTGGTGCAGTGAGAGTAATATGGAAAAAGATGATCCGCTGTGGCAACCCCTAATGGGAGCAGCTGAAAGAAGAAAAAGAAGAAGGTGCAGTGAGAGTAACAACGCTGTGGTGTAGTGGGTCCACAGCTCAAATCAAAAAGGCCACTTTTAAATAAATAATTGTCGCCCTTGCGGCTTAGAGAGGGGGTGTGGTAGTGTGGCGGGAGCAGTTCCAGGGGGAATTCGTGATGCAGGCGGTCCTCACTTAAGTGCACAGGTGAGGAGTCGTCCGCATTTGTAATTGTTGCCGGGAGCTGCTGATTGCCACACCTGATCCACGTCCCTGTGATAAATAGAAGCACGAGGCAGCTAGGGAAGATGGAAGAAACTGACAGAGGTTGAGAAGGAGAGAAGAGAAGGCAGGAAGCAGGGAGGAGAAAGCCGGTGCATGACCACACGGAGGTGCACGTAGTAGAGAACACCTGCAACTGAACAGTGAGCCTGGGTGTTTGGCCAGCACCCCGGGAGCAGGCGGTAGTGGTCTCTCCTGCTGATCATTACTGGAGGATGGCTCACCGCATAAGGCCAGGAAGGCAGCGGGAGTCTGGACTTGGGATGTGAAAGCCCCAGTGTGAGTGCCCTGGTCTCTGGAGAGCCCAAGTCATGGTCAGGTGAAAGCCACTGGAGCCAGGGATCGGCGAGGCAAACAGACCAGCAGATGAAGGCAGTAAGAAGGTCAGCTGTAGGTAGGGCGGCTCCCTGGTACATAGCCTGGACATGGAGAAGCAGGGGAGTCACCAGTAGAAAGAAGGCACCGGGATTTGTTTTAAAAAAGACTGCTTCCAGCCATTGTTTTAACCTCATTTTTTTTTTTTTTTTTTTATTTTATTTATTTATTAATTTTATTACAATCAATACATAGCAATCAAGTTTTTACAAAGAAAAAAAGAATTATGCTAAGAACAGATCGATCCCCACCCTTGAGAGAGAGAGCAAGCCAAACGGTGTAAAATTTAAGGCTTTTAAAAATACCTAAATCAACAAATTCTATGTGCTTTATGAAATCATTTCAAAATATTACTGATTAGATCCTGCCATGTTTTGAAAAAAGTCTGCACAGATCCTCTAACTGAGTATTTGATTTTTTCCAATTTTAAATAATATAACACATCAGTTTCCACTGACTTAAAAGAGGAGAGTTTGGGTTCTTCCAGTTTATCAGAATAAGTCTGCGTGCCAACAGTGTAGTGAATGCAATCACAGTTTGTTTGTCTTTCTCCACTTTAAGACCCTCTGGAAGAACCCCAAACACAGCTGTTAATGGGTTAGGAGGGATTGTGAGTCCAAGACTGTCTGAGAGGTAATTAAAAATTTTTGTCCAGAATAATGTTAATTTGGAGCAGGCCCAGAACATGTGACCTAGTGAGGCTGGGGCTTGGTTGCAACGTTCGCAGGTTGGATCCTTTAAACCTCATTTTTAAAGGATTTATTTATTGTTTTTAACCTCCACAATTCACTGCTTTTTACGGATTATTTATTTAAGGAACTGTGATGCACTGCACTTTAACTGGACACTTTGTTTTGAGTTCTGTTGTTTTAATAAAAGCACTGTCCACTTTTTGCACCAACCCCTTGCTTCACTGTTGTGCCTCACTGTCCAGCTCATCACTAACATTACCGACAGTGTCGTGTCAAGGGCTCCCAGAAGGAAGATGAGAGCATGGAGCAGAACCCGCATCGTCACAAACACTAAAGCAGCTATGGTATTTGGAATAGTTTGGCCATTCCGTGGACCATTATATTATTACAGGTTAATTACAATCAGATAAAACTAATAAACAATATGCGGTTAATTTCAGTGTATTTATAAAGCTGTGTCAGGGTTGTGCATCTTAAAAAGAAAGGGAAACCACACTGGAACAAAAGCACTGCTTTGACGCTGGGTGCTGCCAGTTTGCAAAACCGAGCGGAGAACTTGCATATGCCAGGGTTTGAGCTACCGTGAAAATATGAGTGGCTTTATGCCAAGTTTAGGTTTTATGCATCATGATTTGAACATGGAAACGGGCTTATGCAACATGAGGCCCCAGGTGAGGAAGTGGACACGTTCTTATCAGTGAGCTGTGGTTTGCAACTTATTTTTGCCCACTGCCCTTCTCACGGTTCCAGATTCAAGAACACTGGTGTTAGTCAAGCTGAATTAGTAAGTGGTATAATCTATTCTTGCTTTTTTTCCTTAAAAGCTTTCACAGCCCACTGCGCTTGCACTTGGTGAGTAGTGCTGTGCAAGAACAAAATAGTTTATACTGTTTGTATTGTATTTCTGAGGTGACCATGATATATATAGCTCTGTGAAGAGGATTACTTGTGTTCTGTTTTCTCTATTCTACAATTTACCAGATTTTTTGACACCCATCCTACCTGGAAAGGGGTCTCTCTCTGAAATGCCTTTCCCAAAATTTCTTCTATATATATTTTTTTTTTGGAGTTTTTGTTCTTGTCTTCTTAGGGAGTCAAGGCTGGTGGGGGGCTGTCAAAAACAGGGCCTGTTAAAGCCCTTGGAGGCATTCTTTGTTTGTTTTTGAGCTCTACAAGAAATAAATTGTTGCTGTCTACAAGTTAGTAGATAATATTCTAGGGCTCTTGGAAATTTTATGTCTTGGTGTTGGGGAAATTTTATGAGGATGACAATTCATGAAAAGATTCACTGCTACCTCATATTCTGTCCGTTTGGACTATATGACAGTGACTGTGACTTAGGGAAGTCCCAGAGACTTACAAGTGACTAGGGTGGCACATCCTACACCCTACATCAGGTATTAGTGTTTTTTCTTAAAGTTCTTTCCGTTTCTTCATGGTGTACCTTTAGAGCCAGTGTGTTAACAGCTCCACCCTGGTGATAAGTGTCAGAATTTGTGCCTTTGTGAGTCATGCTAACAAATGTGAAAACCATTAAGACATTACTAGCCCACTTCTCTTTTGTTTCTCTTCTTGGTACCCTGCTGTGCCACATGCCACTATATTGCCTAGATGCTACTGCAACCCATGGTAAGTGGCACCAGAGATACAAGGAGCCTTGGAATCCAAAGATGAAAAGATTTAATCTTCTTGTTAGAATTTTCAGCTCACACTTATGATTGTCTAGAAGGAACTGGGCAGCCAATTGGCCTTGGTCATCAGAGTATGTCTTATTAAACCAACCATTGACCTCCCACAGGTTCATTTTCTTCAGTTATGCTGCTATTTTTGTTTTCTTCTCCTACACTGTGGACTGGAAAATATCTCAGTTATAAAATCAGTGGACTTAAATTAACATGATTTCTTAATGCTAATATTTAAATTGTTCCGTTCAACTGATTTTTTAAAATAAAATGTGTGCCTTTATTTATGCAAAGATGTATGGATAAATTTTAAATATATGTAAATGTTCTGGGCATGTACTCAGTGATGAGCATTATAAAAGAATAAACTGAAATTAACTGAATTAAATTTAAATGGGGCACTGATGGCCTGACTGCTGTACTCCCTGACTGCCTACTTTCAGGGTTTAGCAAGGACTAGAAGATGAAAAGTTCACCTTGGTACGTAGTGTGGGCCAAAACCAAAAAGACAGAATACTATTTGACAAATCCAAAATGCGAGAAACTCAAAGTCAAAAGAACAAGCAACAGGGTCAGTAATCTTAAATACGGAAATAATCAACAACAGTTTTCTTTTAATTATCAAAAATTGAACACGGTTTAACTCGGGCTTATAAACCTGAGCAACATCTGAAGCCATGAGGGACCTCAACCTGCATTGTGGCAAAGTGAACACAAAATGGCATCATGCATGGTGATCTTATAAAACAAAAACATAATGCTAAAAAAAAGGTTAAGCCCATAGATCAAATATCACAAAGCTAACAATACAGTTAGAGCCGCTGCTATTTCAAAATTCAGAATATGCTAAAGAATTCCAGAACAAAATGTATACAAAGCTGAAAAATTGTAGCAAGTATTCAAATGTCTTAATATAATAAAATTGGTCAAAAATGCCAAATGTATCCATTTACAATTAAATCTGCAATACAGTTTTAAGATTTTGTAGAAAGTGAAGGGGTCCTAATACTTTCCAAGTCCACTACATATTATTACAATAGATTATATATTTGAGTTTTCAAGTCCTTCTATATGTTAAAAATGCACTTTCCTGGAAAAACAATTCAATTCAGCAAATAGAAAGACAGCATCTCAAAAAGTTTCGGTTGAGCTGATCAAGCCTTGTTTAGAAATCCCCAGCAAATTGAACGTCTAGACATCACTTATTGATCTGTCAGAGCGAGATCTATGGAGACTGATTAGCATATTAAATACGTATTTTCACATCAAGCTAAATGAATGCAAAGTACTACACGATGACAATGTGACAGTTGCTCTCTGTAAAACTGTGTCAAAAATGTAACACACTCAGTATGAATTTGTCTTATCCTAGGTGGGATGCTAAATGTGTCATCTTTCCCCACAACAGTGATAATTTATTCTGGGGGCATTTGAGTTTAACATCAATGCAAATGAATGAAAAGGTAGCATATAACAGCCAGTGTATCCATGTGATAGGGCTGATTAACTCAACACAAAACATGGGAACGAGCGTTTGCAGTGTGCATCAAATGAAATGAAGATTTTATTAAGTTAACAAAATGACTGCAGTCCATACAATCTGACACCTGGCAGTTTTAGAGGTGACCTTTTGAGAAGACCCTTGTGCCCCACCAGCTGCGGTGTGCAAATGAAGAGCATCCACATGGTTTTGTCCCTCTGTGGACACTAAAGTAGGTTGACCAATATGGAGCAAACTGAGTTACCAGATGGCAGAGCTGGGGAGAAGCAAAATTCACTGCAAAATCATGATAGTGAGAGAAGACACAGTGGTCAGCAGAGGGGAGTTGACAGCAGTTATTAAGACATTCACTGGCCAGGAGTGTTTTCATATTTTGGCATTGACTCATAATGTCAATTAAGATTTTTTTTCTCATAGATCAGCAAACAAAAAGAAAACTTGAACTGAATTAAATTGTTTTCTAAACACAGCTCATGCATTGCAGGGACAGAGGAAGTCTTGGGCATCAGGCAGGATCGGGCCCTTCTTGAAACAATAGTCTCTTCTACTTTAATTATATAAGAAAAGGAAGTAGTCTATACTAAAACACTTAGTTGAAACTTCTGCCATGCCTGGCTCCAACACATATTGACTAAAGGATTTATTACTTGTGGACTCAATTATGTTTCTTCCCATCCATCCATCCATTATCCAACTCGCTGTATCCTAACTCCAGGGGTCTGCTGGAGCCAATCCCAGCCAACACAGGGCGCAAGGCAGCAAACAAACCCCAGGGAGGGCACACACACACACACACACACACACCAGGGACAATTTAGAATCACCAATGCACCTAACCTGCATGTCTTTGTACTTTGGGAGTAAACCGGAGTACCCGGAGGAAACCCATGCAGACACAGGGAGAACATGCAAACTCCACACAAGGAAGTGCTGCCCCTATGTTTTTTTTGTTAAATTAATTAAAATGTTTTACAGATGTTACCATTTAACTTCTATTACATAAAGACTTGGACAGCATAGGGGCTTGGGCAAATGTATGGCAGATGAAATCTAATGTATGTAAATGTAAGTTATTACATGTAGGAAGTAGAAATGCTAGACTTGAACGTACACCTTATGAAAAGGACCTTGAAGTCATAGTGGACTCTTCTCTATCTACATCCAGATGGTGTACAGATGTGATCAAGCAGGCTAACAGAGGATACTGCAGCAGAGTTATGTAACTCATTAGTTAGGCCTCATCTGGAGTACTGTGTACACTTTTGGTTTTCATATTAAAAAAGATGAAGCAGAGCCTAAGAAAATCCAGGGGAGAGTGACCAGGTTGATTCCAGGACTGCAGAGTGTGAGCTTTAAGGAGAAATTAAAGGAGGCAAACCATTTCATTTTAAGCAAAAGTGAACTAGGAGATGACATACATGATCAAAGTGTTTAACATCATGAAGGGAATTACTACATTAGATTTCAACTATTACTTTAAAATAAATTCTGCAACAAAGACATGGCAACATTTAGAAAGGCAGACTTCATACAAAAGTTACAAAGTCTTTCTTTACACAAGGAACCGCAGACACACAGAATAAATAACCAAATAGCATACCAGAGTGTGGGACCTGAGAGACCTTTACAGCTCGACTTGATGTTTTTTCTTAGAAATTGGGGCGACACAGTTGGTGAGCTTTGTTGTGCTGAATGGCCTGTTCTTGTCAATTTTTTTTGCTGTTCTAATTTATGGCATTATGGATGGATTTCCATTTATTCCACTAAATTGTTGTTTTCATATTGTTACAAATTACAATACTACGGTATATCACAGAATATACTTTAAATAACTGACAAAAAGTCAGCAGTGGTTTCATTGGGCTTTTTTGTGGTTAATCTAGTGCATTGGTTCCCAAACTTGGTCCTGGGGACCCCCTGTAGCTGCAGGTTTTTGTTCGAAACAGATTCATAATAAGAGATTATAATAATTGATCTCATTTAATTAGCTAGTCTTTTAATCTCTTTTCTTATTTTGCATTTAGAAAAACACAGCAGTATGATTTTTCCATTATAAGACATTTAGAAATACTGTATTTCTTATTTTTTGCTATAGTTTTAAATACTTAACTGTTTTTTGTTTTCCTATTATTTTTCTCTTATTCTGTGTAGTCTGCTCCCTTCATTATATACTAATAGTGAGAATTAAAAACAAGCAAAGACAACCAACAACACTAAATGGTGAAAGGTACAACTGCTTCAGTGTAAGACCCACTAATTAGTCAATAATGGAAAGGCAGAATGGAAATCAGGATGAACATAAATAAAAACTAAAAAAAATGTATTATCCATGTATAACTGCTTAATATTTATTAAAATGTATTAACAAACGTACTTACCCAAAAACACAGAAACAGGGAACTATCAGCTCACTTAAGGAGTCCAATTAAAAACAAGTTGGTTGTAACAAAAACCTGCAGCCCCAGGGCAAAGTTTGGGAACCACTGATCTACAGTATAGCTGGGTTACCTCCTCACCTGGGGCCTCATGTATAAACGGTGCGTATGCACAGAAATGTTGCGTAAGAACGTTTCCACATTCAAATTGCGATGTATAAAACCTAAATTTGGTGTAAAGCCACGCACATTTCCACGGTACCTCATAATTCATATGTGAATTTCCCCTTGGGATTAATAAAGTATCTATCTATCTATCTATCTATCTATCTATCTATCTATCTATCTATCTATCTATCTATCTATCTATCTATCTATCTATCTATCTATCCTGTTGTGCGCAAGTTCTCCACTCGGTTTTGCAGACTGGCGGCACCCAGCTTCAAAGCAGTGCTACTGTTCCCATATGGTTATCCTTTCTTTTCCTGACGCGACTTTATAAAAACACTGAAATTAACAGCATATTGTTTATTAGTATAACGCATCTGATTGTAATTAACCTGTAACAATATAATGGTCCACAAAATGGCAAAACTATTCCAAATATCATAGCTGCTTTAGCGTTGTTACTCTCACTGCACCCTCTTTTACTTCTTACAGCTGCTCCCATTAGGGGTTGCCGCAGCAGATCATCTTTTTCAATATTACTCTCACTGCACCACTCGAAGCAGCTGATTGGAAAGAGAATTATTGGTATACAGCATCAAGCACACGCTGCCTCGGCCATGCTTCCTATTTGAACTGCTTCTCACACAGCAAACGCTTCAAACCTTTCCTATACGGACCTCGCGGTTCAGAAAGAGTTTATCCCAAGAACTCTAAACGCACACAATCAAGTGCTCCTTGTAGAACTGTCTGTACTTATAAGTAGAATCACCTCACTGTAAACTTGCACTACAGTTATAATATCGCACAACCTGAGCCACTTTATAAAGCGCATATTAACATTTAATGACGATATCATTTTTAAGATGAAATGCAGCTAAATATGATTATTATATTATACAGATAAAACTTTAATTTCATTTAAATAAACTGTATTGTTAATAATTAAAGGTTGTTCCTGCCTCGCACTGTACGCTTCACTGGGACTGGCGTGAAGGATAAAATAAACATGTACTACAAAGATATTTCAATGTTCCTTAAGAGTTTTGAAGAAACAGTGTTATAAGCTTACAGATGGCTTAACGTCTATTACAGAGCTGATTGTATGGCGATCGGTTACTTGGAGAAAGAAAAGGAAGGACAGGAATTGGAGGTTAGTACGTTTGAAAGAGACAGTACTGCATGGGCGGCCTTGTGCAGGTGCACAGTTTGCACTTGCACATGGTTGCCAAATCCCAGGGGCCGCCACGCCAATATATATTGAATATAAAACAGAAAGAGAAAATAACGACACAGCCAAAAACACAGCAGTAAATTTCGACAAAAGTTAAACGCTTGTGTCATGAGCACGAGGCGGCTATGCAGTGTCCATACGGATGTGGCCATCCGCTGTGAATAAGATACCATATTGACATTGGCGGGCTAAGGGGCCACCGATTCTTTCTCTGCCCAGGGCCGCCACGAGCCTAGAGCCACCTATGAGTACTGCTGCAATAAATTATTTCATCGAAGGTCACGCAAATCACTGCGCCACCATGTTCCCATGTTTAATAACGTGCTTTAACTCCTATCAACATGAAAATGATATCACGTATACATCTCTGTATTTTAGTTATTCAGAGAGCTGTAATATCACAAATGTAATGGATTCTGTGTCCAGTCGGAGGAAGAGAGCCGGTTTAAGAAGCAAGTAATGATTCACACACATAGAGCACATAGAAGAACAAATACAAAACAAAGCATTTAATGTGCTACTTTATTTACGATGTGATTTGAGAAACTAGTTAATAAAACGAATTTAAGATGAAGTTTATGAAGTTCTACTTTAATGACAAAATAAACTACCTGATTAAAGTGGAAATTTCGAGATTGAAGTTGACATTTCGTGCTTTTTCCCCACTATGTGCCTTTTTTTTTTTTTCTCTGTACCCTAATAAGCTTTCATATGACACTCAGACGGTGGGCAACGATTCGCCTCTTCAGGGCAACTTTGATATCTGACAACTTCTTTTTTATTTCAGGCACTGTGAGACTTTGTAAACTTGAGCTTTCGAGTTTCTGCGACAAGCTATGTGACTCATTAGCTTCTTTTTGTTGTTTATACCACTGTTTAAACCAACAAATAATACGTTTTTCTTTGCCTCCACTTGGTATTCGCTGAAATTCTTCCATTTTCCTCTTGCTTTTCCCATTATCTTTTCAGAGAATGCTGAGCTTAAAGGCTATTTATATGGATTTGCATATTCAAAGAGGCGTAATTCTGGGAGGAGTTGGGGCGGGACAGCAGGCGCGTGCACGAGCGTTACTTTTTACACTGACCGGGATTTATGTAGCGGAAGAACACGGAAGTTGGCGAACGCACAGATTCCTGCATCTAGATTTTTCTGTGCGTAAGCACATTTCGGCTTTTGTGCTTATGTCATGTTATAGTGCGAGTTCTACGCACGGCGTTATACATGAGGCCCCAGGACTTTGGGATGAAATTGAGGTTAAGAGAGTGTTGTAATGTAGAATGATCCTGGGTGGCAGCAATAATGGTCTGTTGAAATCACCTAAATTACAGATCAACAATGTGATGTATCAAATCACCTTGTGGTGTGTACTTAAACAGGAGCTCATTTCATTTCAGTGACCTGGGGTAGGAAAAAACACCTCACTTTTGGGGAACTATGGAGAAAGAGAGCAACACTCATCAAGGTGGGAAGACCCACTGGGATGGAAAAACCTCAGAATAAGGACATTTATTTTTTTAAATTGTTAATGCCTCAGCAAATAAATCATTGCTTCTGTGGCAGAAGTTAATCTCTGATTTACAGTTAGCAAGATTCAACTTTGAGACTTTATACAAATATGTTAGCAATATCAAAACACACCTGTTGGGGTATCTTTTCCAAGTGTTTAACTGGCTATTTTTATCAGAAGCTAATGGCTGCACTCTGCTTAAGTAAACATCTAGTAAATCCTCCAATAGTGGTTAGAGGAATCAGAAGATGGATGGATGGATGGATGGATGGATGGATGGATGGATGGATGAATAATTTATCAAGTTAGATTACTTGCATAATACTACATGCCCTATTAAAGGTTATTTAACACCTTCAATGTACCTGAATAATTTATCCAAATAATTTGTAGTGGTTTTAATCGCTACTATTCACCCACACTTATAATATTGTGTTAATTCCGAATTGCATGTCCACCTCAAACTGTCTTCACACCCCTTCCTGCGGAGCTGAAAGATTACATCAGATAATAAAATTAATTTATAGAAAAATGACCCAGAGAAACGGTGCAGAAATCAAAATGTAATAAATCAACTATACACAAATCACACAAACTCAACAAACATGTTTGATTCTGAAACTGCCCACCCCCTTTTCCAACACATACAATATACAAATAACACAAAAAATCATGAACCTAAAATATTCCTCAATGTCCATCCAGTTTTGTCTCTTTATAAAATAAAATATCCCTCAATATTTCCAAATCTTCAGACATGCTATCCTAGAATAAAAGATTATTACTTGCTCACTCATTCTCGATCCTCTCAACTGTCTAATCCACTTCATTCAGTATACCGGGATCTCTTTGTGGTGGCCACCTCCAAATTGTGTAGGACTTCGGCGCTCCACATGAGGCAGTCACTTTCCTGGCTTTGGATAGCTCATGTCTGTCACCTCTAACATAAAGCTTGGGTTTTTTCCTCTTCTCTTCCTGCCTTTTCGTGCTCTTTTTTAAACAGTTTCCATGGCACCCTTTCAGAAAACATGGCAACAGACCCATACCTCCCAAAGGTCCTCCTTATTGACATATATGCAGTTCACCCATCTTAAGCCTTGCACTGTATTCTATATGTGCTCAAATGGAGACAGGGTTCACATTGGTAATAATGCAATAGAGTGAGTGGCAAAAGATAAACCAGAAAATAAATTTATGTGGCAGTGCTACAAATTATATTTATAATTATATGTTTTTCTCTCCATTTAACTTTTTATACTTTATGCAAAACATACAATTTTACAAAAAAGTGAAATTAAACTTTTAGCCTTTCAGGTGTATCTTTCTCATATTTCCGTAGCCTAAACATCATTATGACCACCTTTTAGGCATAATTCTTGTACTTCTCTCCAGGCAACACAGACTGCTGGAGATTTTTGGTGACATCAAATTACAGATCTACTAATACAATAATTAAGTGGCTAATATTCACTGCACTCCAACAAGGCAGGACTCAGCACCTACAAAACAGAGCAACCGCCTAGTAGTGGTACCCCAGTCATATCAGTCACAAAGATGTACATTTTTAGTCAGGACACAGTGATTGTCTGAGATGCAGGTAAGAATTTCACTAACTTTGAATATGTGCTAACAAAGTTTATTTTGAGCAGGAGAAGCACATAGTAGTCATTTAGCAGGTTGTTGCTACGGTACCAGACATTTTACTGGCTTAGTATTTGGTTGCACATACATACTTTGTGTCTAGAACGTCACCTAAGAATGCTTAGAAAACACATTGGTAATATTTAATAAACCAGATTGTCAAAGAAAAATCAATTCCTACAGTTGGAGCATAGTTAATGACTTGCACAAGATTTCACAGTGAGGCAGCGGTGGGATCTGAATTTCTGATATGCAGAATTAGCTTGACTGGCAGAACTCAGCAGAATGTCTACCTAAAAAAGGCAGCCTTCTGCTGCCGATTTATTTTTAATATCATGAACAAAAGGATGTGAGTCAAGGAATCTCTTACTGTTTTGGCCATCTCTGTCACAGGAAGAGACATTTGTGATTTTATTAGTATACATTTATAATTGAATTATTTATTCAGAGTTGATGTAAAATAATGAAGGAATCAGGGAGTGTAATTATTTATAATGAAAAGCAGCAACATCAGACTGGATATCAGGAATGCTGCTGTCATCTTGCACTCTGTGTTGAAACATACAAGAGTAAATGGAGTTTTTCCTTTTAACTACTAATTTGTAAAGTCAGGCAGTATTTGGAGAAGACCGCTACTTAGAGATTAGAGTGAGGGAAGAGGTATTTCAGTTTACATTAGGAAAATTTCATATTTGATTGCTGTCTTCCAACATCTTTGCTGCACATTAAGGAGTCCAATGTAATTTTAAACTTTTTACAAAATTTATTAGTTACATTTCTGAAGTGTCCCAGAATAGCAAAAATGCACATGGTTCATTAAGTTTATTTATCAGCCCTGCATTTTACCAGCCTCTTGATTCAAATTAGGAGGGCAAATAAATTAGCCCCTATGTATAAAAATCATTTAGCTCAGTGTATACAACAGTGTCAACAGTGGCAGTTTTTGATATAGGCGACATGGGCCGTTGCCCAGGGCGGCATCGTGGTGGGGGCAGCATCTTGAGCAACAGCAAAAAAATTTTTTTTTTGCATACGCCCATGCTGCCCCAACATCATGTTAGCGCATTTTTGGGATTGCATGGGCACTGATCAGTTTTCTATTGCTCATTTGTGGAGAGTAAGGGAGCCCTCCATTTGCGAGGTGCACCTGCTGCTTGCCGCACATGGAGGAGAGGGGCAGGGCAGCGGGGGATTCTCTGGCTGGCTGGTGCGGCATCTAATAACCAGCTTGCACAATAAAACAAAATAAAAACAAACAAACAAACACAAAAGCACCAGACATTATGATATAGACTTATAATTTGCACCGATGTGTTTTCTAAATTCTATCACACCCATATATGCGGGAAGTGAGCGCGAGGGCCCTCGGTGCGCCTGCTTGCTGCTGCTGTTGAAAGGCGGGGGTGCTTCCAAATAAAGCACATTTCATTCATAATATTGTCAATCCAAGCCCATTATGTCACAATTAATTTTTCCTGGGTTGTGCAAAATCACAGAAATCGTTAGATGGGCACTCCTTGCACAGCAGCATAGAGCAGAGTACAGCCAGAGGGGGTGTTCGCCCAGGGCATCAAACAGGCTAGGACCACCCCTGACAGTCAAGTATTGTTGAATATTGTCAGTGTAATATCTTGAAGGGTACATCTCTGTAAATGGACTTGTGGATAAACTGATGTGAATGAGTGGGACTACTCCTGCAAGACTCAGTGCACTGAGCTGATTTTGTCTAATGGATGAGAGAGAAGTAAGAAGAACTGCATTTTATATTGTCTGTCTGTGATGGCACTGAGGAGCTGACCAGCATTTTCTTCAGTTTATAACAGATAAGTGAATCTCTGCCATCTAATGCATCTGACCAGCAAATCATAGTTAAAACAAATTGTTCTGAAGTGAATACGAGGCCATGTTGGGATTGGTTTCCTTTCCATTGTAAAGTCTTGCTTTTTACCTATTGATTGTAGAAAAATGGCAAAAGTTAAAATAGAGTCTAAAGGTCACAAAACTACATAAACTTCAAGGAACAAAAAGGAGCAGAAGAGATAGATAGATAGATAGATAGATAGATAGATAGATAGATAGATAGATAGATAGATAGATAGATAGATAGATAGATAGATAGATAGATAATTTATTAATCCCATGGAGAAATTCACATACTCCAGCAGTAGAATACTGATAAAGAACAATATTAAATTAAAGAGTGATAACAATGAAGGTATAACAGTCTATAATCTTGTATATTTTTAACATTTACCCACGGGTGGAATTGAAGAGTCGCATAGTGTGGGGGAGGAACGATCTCCTCAGTCTTTCAGTGGAGCAGGACAGTGACAAAAGTCTGTCACTGAAGCTACTCCTCTGCCTGGAGATGATCCTGTTCAGTGGATGCAGTGGATTCTCCATTATGGACAGGAGCCTGCTCAGCGCCTGTCGCTCTGCCACGGATGTCAAACTGTCAAGCTCCATGCCTACAATAGACACTGCCTTCCTCACCAGTTTGTCCAGGCTTAAGGCGTCCTTCTTCTTTATGCTGCCTCCCTAGCACACCACCGCGTAAAAGAGGGTGCTCGCCACAACTGTCTGATAGAACATCTGCAGCATCTTATTGCAGATGTTGAAGGACGCCAGCCTTCTAAGGAAGTATAGTCGGCTCTGTCCTCTCTTGCACAGAGCATCAGTATTGGCAGTCCAATCCAATGTATCATGCAGCTGCACTCCCAGGTATTTATAGGTCTGTACCTTCTGCACACAGTCACCTTTGATGATCACAGGGTACAGGAGGGGCCTACAACCAGCTCTTTGATTTTGCTGGTGTTTAGTTGTAGGTGGTTTGAGTCGCACCATTTAACAAAGTCCTCGATTAGTTTCCTATACTCCTCCTCCTGCCCACTCCTGATGCATCCCACGATAGCAGGAAGTCCAATGTTTATAGGCTGAACAGGATCGGAGAAAGTATAGGCCCCTGCAGCGCTCCGGTGCTGCTGACCACAATGGCAAGAAGAGCACCAACCGCAGCATTTGAGGGAGTGCTAAGATCCTTTATAACTCTCAGGTTCTAAAGTGCATTTAATTAATGCTTCCAGGGCCTGAATTTGAAGTAGGGGTTGGGGGGCGTTACATAACTAAACCACCTGAACAAGCTAAAAGAAGAAAGCCAACAATAATGAGAGAGAGAATTAAAACTAAAATAGATCAATACCAGAAAAAGCAGAAATCTCAAAATATAAAAGGAAAACAAAAAACAAAACCCCAGGGTGAGATTCTTGCCAGAACATAACAAAGTCCTCCTTTAGATGCATTGACAAAAATGTCTCTTACAGGGAAAAAATTTGAGGGGACATGAGGAAAGGGTTTGGGGGTGGCACATCTACTTAACAGACATTCATTTTTCGTTTGTAGACAAGAATATTGTTGCTATCTGACCTATGCACATGTACACCATTATCAAGCAGATACTCATTTTTGGCTCTGCTATGTCTGTACTGTGCATGCGCAAACATTTTATAGTACCTGAAATTTCTAGCATTTCGATTTGATTGGCTAATGAAAAGCTTATTACCTGAATAAATAAAAATTCATTAAGAAGAATTAGGTCAAGATGACCAAAAATATTAACATATTAATACTTTATGATAACATATCACTGACACCAAAACAGGACCTTGTTAGCTGAACATGTTTTTTAGATGATGTAGTCAACACTTATCTTTCATTAAAGTAAAAAACAAAATATTTATGACACGTAACAAGAAACACAACCCTGACATAACACAAACTATCAAGCAATGTCAAAAAATATCACACCTCCAATGAAATGTGCTATACCTGTATGAAAATGGTACTAAGGTGTGCTGAAAATTGGATGGGGTGCAGATTGGGCACTTGAGTCTGGCTGGGCAGTAGAAACAGGATCATTTTTTTCTTTCCCCATTTGTTTCTGTGATCAAAATTTTTTTTTATGTTAAGTCCTGTAATCACCAAAAACGCTGTTTAGAATTGTTGAAAGAGAAACAGAACCTCTCCACAGTGCCTGATCCCAAAAGACCTAAAAGTCTAAAAAGGGTTCCACATCAAATTAAAACCTACTGATGCCCGGGCAGACAGAAGAGTTCCAGCAGAGAAAAGGAATAAGAAAAAGGAGAAATTAGGGACTAAGCTTAGTGGCTTGACATGAATCCCTCACCAGCCAGCCCAGATCCAAGTGCACAGTAGTTTGCCACTTTTCTAAACTGGCGTAAGATGATCCATTGATCTGCAATGGTGGATTTTCAGAAGTTTACAGAGAGTAAGTCAGGAGATTTCCAGCAAGAGGCTAAAAAGAGCTTAGCAGAGATGGTACACAGACAGAAAAACCTCCACTGGATATAAGTCAAGGTACGAGATGAGAGGTCCATGAGAAGAAACATATGAGGCAAAAGGGGAATTGGAAACATTCGCCCAAAAACCATAAACTGGAGGGCAGTCCAAAAACATATGGAGGAAAGTGCTAGGGAGCATTTAGAGGACATAGATGGTAGATGGGATCGGCAGCCAAATGAATAGTTTAAAGTATTTGAGGAGTGAGGTACAGGCAATGTCAAATTTAAATTGCTTGTGCTGATAGTTGGTGTTTTTCGAGGATATCAAAATATTGTTAAGGATATCTTTCCACAAGATGGGAGCAGAAGAAAGGAAGTCACATTGCCAAACAGGAAGTAAAGGTAGACATCTGGCAGATGCCTTACGCAGACTTACATATAAAGATGCTACTGGCTTAAAGTTTGTAAGCATCCCAAGCAAGCAAGCTGTTGGGATGGCATGGGGGCTACATCTATAATTTGTAGAAGGTGATGCAAGTTATATTCTACCTGACAGATGTGGATAAAACCAGCTTGATCAGAATTAATTAACTTGTGAATAATCCTCTGCCAATGCAGTGCAAGTAGCTTTGCTAACAACTTTGCATCAGAATTCATCAGGAAGATTGGTTCTTTGCCATGTTTTAAAATAATGGTAATCAGTGCTGAATTAAATGAAGTGTTCGGATTGGTAGAAGAAATGGCAGAGTTCAGCACCTGCATGTCTGAGGGTGTTAGCTGATTCCAGACAGCAGAAAGGACCTCTGGAAGCAGCCCTTCAGGCTCCAGTGATTTTCCAGAACTCAAGTAGTTTAGAGCCTCCTAAAACTCAGGTAATGTAATTGGGGAATGCAGTGAACTGGCATCATCAGCTAAAAGGGAAGTAGGGAAGTGACAATTTATTTAAAACAGAGATTCATTTCTGAAGGAGAAGACTTAGAGGTTTCAGTGAAGAATTTAGAATAAAACTCCAGAAAATTATTATTTATGTCAAAGGGGTTGTTAGTTAAGGTTCCCGATTTGTTTTAATGGAAGAAATAGTTCCACAAGTCTCAGATGTCATAGTCTAAATGCCAGCAACTTGGTAGGTTTACCTACAGGCATCAGCAATGAGTTTAATTCAGACGGTGTACTTGAAATCAATAGCTTCTACTCCTGACTCGCACCATGAGGATGTGCTTTCTCCAAAGATGAGAGGTGAAATTCAAGATCAGTTATTTTTTGCATGTGCACTTTAGCCAATTACTGGAATATCCAAGGGTGAAATTGCAAATAAACCCTTGTATGGCCATCCACACATATACTGGGTCATCAACAGAGCTGGAGTTAAAATCCACATTATCAACAAGCTTTGAGACAAGCGTATCACAGAATTCTTCATTGCACAGCAAAGACGTGCTGGATCTCCAAGAAGCTTGTACTTGGTGGTACAGTCAATTTCTAGCACCATTCGGTGATGATCTGTTAGGCTAGCCATTTCAAGAGACACTGTTTTAAATATGCAGGATACTGAGAAATAAATTCATTTATTTGTTTCTAATGGAACTGACTACTGCAATGCGGTGTTCACTGGCTGTTCAAATTGTTCTTTATGCAGCTTTCAGTTAATTCAAACTACTGTGGCAAGAATTATTACAAGAACCAGAAAGTACCAACACATAACTCCATTTCTCAAGTCCTTGCACTGGCTTCCAGTTAAACTTAAGACTGATTTCAAAATCGTCCTTATAACAGATAATGCCTTAAATGGCCAAGGCCCTATGGTTTTTTAATGGCACTTTATGGTTCTTTACTGGGTTGCATGGTTCCTTGTTGAAAGTTTGCTTCACAAAGCACCATTTCATCCTGGGAATGGTTCTTTCCGTATAAAGCTGGTTCTTTGTGTTTTGCAAAACCGCCTAAAAACAAAAACAAAAAACTGAAATTGTTAATGTATGGTAGGCTACTTAGCAGGATACTAACAGGTTAAGAAAACCTGGACTTAGCCTGTGTGATTGTTCGCAGCAAGAGTCCTTTTATAATCAGAACTCAATGGCACTTCACATATCTATAACCATCTTGTCATGGTTAATTACTGTATGGAGCTTGTCACAGGTCTGAAAAATACAGGTACTTTCTGGGACCTTCATGTGGATGGGTCTTTAGGGAAACAAAAAATGTTCCCCTATGGCACCCCTCTGAAGAACCACTCTGACATCTTTATGTTTAAGAGTGCATTTACTTATCGGAACATATTACTTACAAATTAAGATCTCAAAATGTAGGCATGCTTGTTGTTCCAAGGATAAATAAAATAACAGTGGGAGGCTGAGCTTTTATTTAAAGGGTCCTGAAATTGTAGATAGATCTGCCTGCTACTATGAGGTGCCTCTGCAGTCTCAGTTTTTAAATCCAGTCTAAAGACTCATGACTTCAGTTTAGCATACCTTGAGTTGAGCTGCTGATTAGCTTTACATACTGCCTCTCTGTTTGTTAGTCATTTGTAAAAAAAACTGTAAGTTAAAACAATATTTATAAACCGTTACTAACTCTCCTCTATTCTGTTTCTGTTCTCTGTATTTTAATGTGGCAGTTGGTGACACTGCTGTGCTACCTGGCTGCCTTAGATAAAGGAGCACTGGAATCATCAGATAGGACGGCTCAACACAGACTCAGGTATAGAATGCCCAGGAAGGGGTGTAGGAAGCCAGTTGGTCGAGGTCTCCAGGACTTTGACTATGTCTGACTTTGTCTTTGACTTTCTCTCTTACAATTTTCATCTTAATCAGTTTTTGAATTTATATATGAACACATTTGTATCTTCATACTGTATATACTAATTCTGTATTTAGTAATTAGTGTAATATATACATGCATTGGCGCAGTGGTAGTGCTACTGCCTCACAGTAAGGAGACCTGGGTTCACTTCCCAGGTCCTCCCTGTGTGGAGTTTGCATGTTCTCCCCGTGTCTGCGTGGGTTTCCTCCCACAGTTCAAAGACATGCAGGTTAGGTGCATTGGCGATTCTAAATTGTCCCTGGTGTTTGGGAGTGTGTGTGTGCCCTGCAGTGGGTTAGCGCCCTGCCCAGTGTTTGTTTCCTGCCTTGCGCCCTGTGTTGGCTGGGATTGGCTCCAGCAGACCCCCGTGACCCTGTAGTTAGAATATAGCAGGTTGGATAATGGATGGATGGATGGATATACTTGCATTCTACCTGAGAATTTGTTACAGTGCTCTGTGAAGAGTGCTAGATAAAAACTAATTGTACGATATTGTATATGTAACTGTATAATTAATGTAAATGAAACATATGGAAACATTAGGCTTTTGAATTTTTATTCCTTATTAAACCATACTGCTCTTCTTACCTTAAAACATAATTTGTAGTATGTAAGAAAAATTAGAAGACACAAACAACACAATATAAAAAGCTCACTGTAATCGCTTTTTAAAATCCCCAAATACAATATTAGGGGAGCGGTGGAAGTTAATAAATCTCACTTTTAGTTGTGCTTAGTAAGAGTTAAGTTTTAAATAATTTAAAACTGAAAATACTTGATATTTCAAAATACTTCAGTTCCTGTAGATGGTACACCAGAAATTAGGTTGAAAACTTGTGGCCTAGAGATACCACGTGAGAGTTGATCACATACAGTACAGAATGTGCTGTAAATAAATGTCTGCTTTGATTAACTGGTCTTCCATTATACAAATCATGCTGTGTGACTGCTGTTAGCAGTAATCAAGATCCAAGGTCATGCCTCACTTTGCAGCATTGGTTTTATATTAGTGGAAGAACTGACCAGATATTACAGCATTTTGGAGGGCCTTGGCTTAAAGTTAGCAAACCCCTGATCTAGGCTATTCCATTAATGGTTAATCATTAATGGCCGAGAAACACAAAATTTAAAATTCAAAAGACAAAATTGCCTATACTTGTAAGCTTAGTGAGGGCAAATTCAAAGTACAACATTCTTGGCTTATCACTTAAGTGCAAAACATGCATGATGCTGCTGTTAAACACTCTTATGCTAAGTGGAAAAATCTGCAGCAAACTGCAGCCCAGTAATGTACAACTTGAATTATGCTCATGGATGAATCAAAATCTAAAGTACCGGTATTAGATAATGCTATTTATTTCACAATGAATCACATCAGGGTGCAGACCTCTAAATTTAGTTGAAGATACAGAACTGAGAGACATCATTCAGTGAAGTCTGACAGTTCTTACACATTTCCTTCATATTGGAAACTATGTCTTGTATCAAGGATGTATATGAAAGGCACCAGTCTGCAGAGTTTGAGCAGCAGTCACTTTCACAGGGGATTACTGGGCATCGCTGAGCCACCTTGGTTAAACACGCTAATAATCGAGACTAAAAGTGACATTTTGGAATTGATTGAGATTAAAATTTTAACTGTTTGACATTCCCAATAAATATATTAAAGAAAGTCTGACCAATTGTTTCATTCATCTATTCACTAGTCCCACATGAGCTGTCTTCTATTTGTGAAATAAGGATGGTTTATTATGTCCATGCATAAATTACAGCAAACTGAATAAAAAAAAATTTAAGAAACACTGACCCTTCCGCTCCTTGCTTAGATAGATAGATAGATAGATAGATAGATAGATAGATAGATAGATAGATAGATAGATAGATAGATAGATAGATAGATAGATAGATAGATAGATAGATAGGGAAGATCTAATGATAGAGAGAGTGAGTGTTGCATACCTGAATGGCACCACTTTAGTTGTGCCCATTACTTTATATTGTAGATTTTGGGGAATATTTAAAGATGGGGTTGCTTTAACTCTGTCACAATAAGTTAAACACAAATGTTCAGTCCATTCTTTTGTTTTAAATACATACTTTCTTTTGTTGGGTAAGGAAGAGCCAACTCTCCTGGCGATATCATGTACAAAGTATGTAAAACTCCAGTCTGCCATGAGATACACTGTCATACAGGGGTTATGCAAATAGGAGTTTTTGCGTTTTCATTATTGAACTTTGCTAAACGTATCTTTATTGATTTGCTTATCTATTGGTTTATTATTTGAGATGAGTGTAATTGCTTGTGTGATTTTCCTCTTGTTCATAGTCATTAACCTATAACTGTTAAGTCCCATTGCATTAACAAAGTCTACTGAATAAATATGTGTAATAACTCTAAAAACACAGTAGAGCAAACAGTGGAGTCAGAGTTCCAGCTCTTTGTCACCCATATTTTAACACTGCCTAGTTCTCCAGTCCTTCAGGAGACATGGAAAAAACTATTTAGGGCAGAAGCTTTCTACAGACTGGGCAGAATGGCTGTTAAATTTGATGGGCTGGGAATAAGCAAAGGTGATCACCTGAAAGAGAGGGAAGACAAGTGATAAAGTAATTTTGGTCATGAACATGAACCTGGTACAACAGGGGTTGTAATCATAGGTTTTGTGCTTGTTTTCATGGTGTGCCCAGGACCTTACAAGAGCAGGCTGATGGGAGGGAACTTCAGTAAAGAGGAAGGGACTTCAAAGCATTCAGGAAGGTGCCTGGCATCCATAAAAGACTTACCGATATATCCTGTGTGGTTCTTTGAGACCTCACTACACCTCCCTCTCTCTCTCTCTCTCTCTCTCTCTCTCTCTTTCTCTATCTATCTATCAAATAGTGACATGTATTCCTTATCTATCTATCTATCTATCTATCTATCTATCTATCTATCTATCTATCTATCTATCTATCTATCTATCTAATAGCTCCATGTATTCCTTATCTATCTATCTATCTATCTATCTATCTATCTATCTATCTATCATAAGATATAACAGAGATTTGTAAATGACATACAGCTCAACAGATTTGTATATTTAAGTGTGCAGGAGTATTTACTGTATAGGACTCTCACCATAATAATCAGGAGTCATCGCATACAACACACTAAGTTGAACAATATCTAGGGCTACCGGCCTACACAATTTAACACCCATCCATATTTTACCCTAAATTTTCTATTTATATTTAAACATACAGTAGCACAAAGCACATGGCAGAAACTGACTATTGACAGGACACCACTCCACCACAGAACATAATCAGACTCATAAACATGCATTCATTTGAGGCCAATTAAATGCCACCCTTTTAGCTGGGCATGGGTGAAAAACTGAAGTATTCAGAAGAAACAACAACAAATGGATACTGGGATAAGTTGCAAACACAACAGCGATAGAGACTAGGCTATGATTTGAACTGTCTCCGGGTGATGTGATCAAAAAGAGAAAAAACATAAAATGGAAAAAGTACAGTGAGTGCTGCCTTTTAAATCTAGGTCTTAAAAAAATAGCACTTTTTTCTGATTGACCTATGGTATATATGTTCTTTCTTGAATGCCCAGTTAGGTTAGTTTGCCACTTTTTGCCCTTAAGGATCCCTGCCTTGTGTTTTTTTTTTCATCTATGAGAGAGAGCAAACAAAACTGACAGGGCACGGCTGCTGCCAAGTCTGAGAATTTGATAAACCTGTAAAGGAAATCCAGGAAAATTGAAATGTGCAAGTCAAAGGCATGCACCTACCAGTCAGTCTAAATTCACACAAAGAGGGTAAAAAAATAAGAAATATCCAACAGCGAAGAAGATAAGCTTACAGCCCGCTCATCAGCTAGATCATGTATCTTCTTATAAGAGTGACACATGGATGGGCAGTGCTGTGGGAGATCCATAGCCTCTGACACAGTCATAAAGGATGAGTAAAGTGAGGCTGTGACACGTGGCATCTTTAAGTGGATCTGGGCTGAATGATGATGAAGATTCTGCAACACGTGCAAGCAGCTCTTGTGGTCTGGAAAAATCTGAAGAACAGTGACCTGGCAAATGTGTTTCCATGGTGGCAAAGGCATTCCTTACTGAGCAGAGGCAGTAGAAAAAAGAAAAAATAAATAAATAAAAAGAGGGTGAATCACCGTCAAGCTAACGAATGCAGAGTATTTGTACTAGGCATAAATATTAAGATGCATAAAAACACAATTATGGAGATTTCTCAACAACACAGCAGGAATAAATGCAGTTTTCTTGGAAAAAGAGAAGATGTGTTTGGAGCTAAAAAATGAATGTCATTAAAGTATAGTTTTATATTAACAGCATTTATTTTAGGTTGTTATCGATTTCAGGAGTTGGGGTGGCATTGCTTCACACTTGATTTACTATTCCTGTTTCCAGGCATTAGGTTTTCAATCACATTTCTCTTATGGTTTAAATGTATTTATCTTCTAAAAAGTAGACTTTCTAGGTCATGCAGCAGTTCTAAACTTGAAGAAAAGCAGGCAGTGATGAAACAGTAAACAGCTGTCAAGTTCTGCCCACACAAAGAGAACTTTTCTTTGCATTACCAACTGAAAAATAAATGTTTTCAAATGTTTGCTTGTGATTTTTTTTGCATCATATAAAAAGCCCTCATGTTGAAAGAGTGTGTCAGTATGGATTTAATGCCCAAATAAATCCTCTCTTCTCCATTCAGTACTGAGCACAGTTAATTATATTGGAGTCACATATTGGGAAGGACAAGGGGAAAAAAGGAAGGTGCACGTCTAGAATTTATCCTTATAGCTTTGTGCCATTGTGAAAATCATCTAACTGAGTCTGCTACCAAGTTTAGTGTTTTGAACCTGTGCCTAGCTTACGGATTTTCAGTTTTCGAGGCACTTTTGACATTTTTGCCTGTATTATACCTGTCAAGTGTTTTTGACTTCTGCCAGTTTTTGAATTCAAGACATTTTGCTAATTGCCTGGGTGTTATGGCTTCCATCCCACCTACTGCTCTGCTCTTCACCCCCCAGGTTCAGCCCTCATGCTGTGGTGGTTGCCTTTGTTCCCTAATGATACATGCCTCATAGGCATAACCAAGGACCTGTTTTTTTTTTGTTTTTAATAAAAAGCGTGACTTTGACAAAAGCACCATTTCTTTAAATCATCACAAGGACACTGCATATTACCATAGGCCACACTAATTTTCAGAATAGAATCTCCATTGCCTTTATCGCTTGAACAAACATTTTAATCAACCCACTGATTATCTGTTGGAAAGAGTTCTATAAGGTACATTTAAGCTCTGTTTAAACCACAATGACACAGTACTGAATATGACACCAATACAGCAGCCATCATGCAGTGATACAGAATAGGCCATCCAACTGAAGCTAAGCTACAGTGCATCCGGAAAGTATTCACAGCGCATCTATTTTTCCACATTTTGTTATGTTACAGCCTTATTCCAAAATAGATTAAATTCATTTTTTTCCTCAGAATTCTACACACGACACCCCATAATGACAACATGAAAAAAGTTTACTTGAGATTTTTGCAAATTTATTAAAAATAAAAAAAATTAAGAAAGCACATGTACAGACATATTCACAGCCTTTGCCATGAAGCTCCAAATTGAGTTTAGGTGCATCCTGTTTCCCCTGATCATCCTTGATATGTTTCTATAGCTTAATTGGAGTCCACCTGTGGTAAATTCAGTTAATTGGACATGATTTGGAAAGGCACACACCTGTCTATATAAGGTCCCACAGTTGACAGTTCAAGCCAGAGGACAAACCAAGCATGAAGTCAAAGGAATTGTCTGTAGACCTCTGAGACAGGATTGTCTCGAGGCACAAATCTGGGGAAGGTTACAGAAAAATTTCTGCTGCTTTGAAGGTCCCAATGAGCACAGTGGCCTCCATCATCCGTAAGTGGAAGAAGTTCAAAACCACCAGGACTCTTCCTAGAGCTGGCCGGTCATCTAAACTGAGCAATCAGGGGAGAAGGGCCTTTGTCAGGGAGGTGACCAAGAACCTGATTGTCACTCTGTCAGAGCTCCAGAGGTCCTCTGTGGAGAGAGGAGAACCTTCCAGAAGGACAATCATCTCTGCAGCAATCCACCAATCAGGCCTGTACGGTAGAGTGGCCAAACGGAAGCCATTCCTTAGTAAAAGGCACATGGCAGCCCGCCTGGAGTTTGCCAAAAGGCACCTGAAGGACTCTCAGACCATCAGAAACAAAATTCTCTGGTCTGATGAGACAAAGATTGAACTCTTTGGTGTGTATGTCAGGCATCACGTTTGGAGGAAACCAGGCACCGCTCATCACCAGGCCAATACCATCCCTACAGTGAAGCATGGTGGTGGCAGCATCATGCTGTGGGATGTTTTTCAGTGGCAGGAACTGGGAAACTAGTCAGGATAAAGGGAAAGATGACTGCAGCAATGTACAGAGATATCCTGGATGAAAACCTGCTCCAGAGCGCTCTTGACCTCAGACTGGGGTGACGGTTCATCTTTCAGCAGGACAACGACCCTAAGCACACAGCCAAGATATCAAAGGAGTGGCTTCAGGACAACTATGTGAATGTCCTTGAGTGGCCCAGCCAGAGCACAGACTTGAATTCGATTGAACATCTCTGGAGAGATCTTAAAATGGCTGTGCACCCATGCTTCCCATCCAACCTCATGGAGCTTGAGAGGTGCTGCAAAGAGGAATGGGCGAAACTGGCCAAGGATAGGTGTGCCAAGCTTGTGGCATCATATTCAAAAAGACTTGAGGCTGTAATTGCTGCCAAAGGTGCATCGACAAAGTATTGAGCAAAGGCTGTGAATACTTATGTACATCTGATTTCTCAGTGTTTTTATTTTTAATAAATTTGCAAAAACCTCAAGTAAACTTTTTTTATGTTGTCATTATGGGGTGTTGTGTGTAGAATTCTGAGGAAAAAAATGAATTTAATCCATTTTGGAATAAGGCTGTAACATAACAAAATGTGAAAAAAGTGATGCGCTGTGAATACTTTCAGATTGTTAAGGACTATTTAATTACCATCCTCACCCTCCTGATGACCTTACCTTCAGTGAAAGGTGAAAGAAACATAAGGGTTTTTAACAGCATCTTAAAATCCTCAATAGAAGGAGATTTGATGTGGAGCGGCAGCTTGGAACGATTACCAGGATATCTATATTTTGTAGCAGGAACTTAAAATAGAAAAACTTATATAAAGCTTTGAATTTGTATAAAGCTAGTCACAAGACCATCCCAGCTCTTTGATAGAAGGTGAGAGTTTCAACTTTTTCTCCTTTAAATTCTTAACATCTTCAAGAAACAAATTATAAGTTACAGAATTAATACAGAATGTATGCAGTAACAGGTGAACTGATTCATTCATTAATTGACAAAATGTCAGCAAAAAATAAGCCAAAACATTTAATATTTTACATTTATTTTTAAAAGAGTTTCTTTTAGATTCTAAGACAAACGCCAGTGGTATTGAATCCTACATGTTTCTGTAAATTCAGAAGGTATGCTATACTCATGTTGTAAATACGATGAAAGTCACATGCTTACGACATGAAATTTCTTACAGTTGGAGCACAGCTGAATTATTTGACTTGCCCAGCGTCACACATATTAAACCATATTTGGAAGATCGGGTTGCCATAATGTTGTAAAATCCTTGTCACACAAAGTATAAAAGGGGCCCTAACTCTCAAAAAGTCCACACAAAAAGCCAGACCTACCTGAACCCAGGCAGCCTGACCCCAATCTCATATTTAAGGCTATCTGTCTCCACAGGCCCATAAATGGGGTTTAGGCTTTTAATTGTCAAAAAAATTCACAAAGGACAATGGAGAAACTGTTAAGACCTCTGGCCTAAAAAACTAATCAAAGTTTCTTCAATATTTTTAAGACTTATTCAAGGAGATTAAAAAAATATATTAAGAGCAAAAACAGAAAATGAGGTAAAAAAAGATATGCCAAAAAGCCAAACTGATAAGCAAAGAAATATGTTCTGTAGTCAAGTCATCTTTAACAAGCTAAACTTTTAACAAAAAATTCATAACCCTAAAATCAAACCAATAAAGCACTTTTAAAATCAAAACTGAGAGCCAAAAAACAGGTGGAGATACTTCAATACCAAAGTACTACAAAGTTGTGGTTGTGGACTTAGAAGGTTCCACCTGTGGGTTCGGCACCATGCTACCAATTCCTTCTGGAAGCCTCTTGAACCCAAGGACACATATAGCAAGGGGTAGGTGTAATAGTGCTCAATGCTTTTACTTAAAACATAGTCAAACAGGTGCTGAAAAGCATAGTGCCGAAAGTTCAATAAATAAATAATCACAATCCTTCCACGGTGCAAAAGTGGAAGTTAAAAGAAGTCAATAAATAATCCTTTCAAATTTAAGTTAAAAACTCAAGGCAGGAAACTCCTCTTTAAACTCAAGTCTCTGGTGCATCTATTTACGATGACTGTCTTCTCAGTTTAACCCCAACTGAGATCTGGCAGCCAAGGAGACACATAACCGACAA
Organism: Polypterus senegalus; assembly: GCF_016835505.1. Lineage (NCBI taxonomy): Eukaryota > Metazoa > Chordata > Cladistia > Polypteriformes > Polypteridae > Polypterus > Polypterus senegalus. The sequence continues at coordinate 128,015,154 of NC_053156.1, read as the reverse complement.
TCACAGGATTCCTTTTCTGCCTGGTTTGGGTCCCTGCAGCCCATGGTTCCCAGCAGGACGCTTTACCGAACCGCTTTGCTCCTAGGCTCAGGCCACTGCAGTTGTCGGTGGCCCCGGGATGGCACCACGCAGGGCCTCTGACTCCAGTCGCCAGGCTCGCATCTCTGTGGTCCATGGCTCCCCCACAGGATGCCTCACCGAGCCTTCTGACACCCCTGAAGCCCTCGTTGCCTTTCACCAGACCTTACGTGGCAAGTCACTCCATCTGAGCAGCGTGTCACTCCAGCTCTCTGATACCTCAGCTAGAGTGGCCTCCTTCAACCACTGAGCGTCAGCCCCACATTCCCAAGGAACTTTTTCCGGCTGCCTGCCTTCTCTCACTCTCTCATTATTGCACTGACTCTCTCCACCTCCTGCCTTTTGTCCCATCTTCTAACCTCCATCTCCATTTTTCCCATTCTTTCATTTCTTTTTTTTTCCCCAATCCCACTCTGTTCCGTGTAGGCTCCTTTTATACTGCCTCTCCTACTTGATTGCAAATGTGAGATGCCGCCGCTCCTTCCAAAGAGCTAATGAAGCACCTGACTTGCTATTGCACTTGCATGTGCCTTGGCCCTCAGCCAGGTACCCCCATCCATCCCTGAGCAAAGCGTATTCATGGACTCACCCGCACCCAATTAGAGCCTTCATCTCACGGGTCATGATTATTTATTTAAAAACTCATCCAACACCACTCAATACACCAGCCCTTTAAATTCAGTATAAAGATAAGGAACATATAAACTAGAACTAATAGGCACACAAACAACATAATATTACAAAGCATAAGTAATAAAAACTGAGAAGAATGAAGAACGTTTATAAAAAAACAGAATTTACAAAATCACATTTAAAAAAAAAATATATTAAAGGAAAATACACTTAAGGCAGGGATGAAACCATACCTCTTCCACAACATTACATTTATGGGCTTATGCTATTACTTAACTATCATAAGCAACACATTGAAAGTCTTTCTAAAAACATATGTGGTGCCCATGGCTTTCCTGTGGACATCTAGTTTCTCTCTCCTTCTTTAGAATAGTTCTTACTGACTGAAGCTTTGGTCCACTAAATGTGCAGCTCCTATATAAACCTAGCAATAGCCTTTTAATGGAGGACCTAGTAAAAGGTTAAAACATAACAGACCTACAGATTGCAAAGGAGTAATATCAGGAGCAGTACCCCTAAAATGCTGCAGTACCAGTGTAGCTATGATCTGCACAATACTAGTCTGATGATCTTTGCATCACAGGACTCTTGTTGGAAATCACAGGATGATGTCCCAGATAGTCACTAGCAGCTACATAAATTCTCAGAACTACCATTTGATATTGAGTGAAGAAGGATGGCTTAGCAATGAGCACCAGAAGAGGCAAACATTCAAGACAGATTCTTGGAAGTACACCTTTCCCATGAACTTGCTGGTTGATATGTAAGCCACCTCTCTCTCACAGTCCTGCACATTTGATTATCAGGTAGGAAAGTCTGGCTCTAACATTGGGATGGCAAACACACCTAAACAAGCAAAGACAATATGCCTCTGTAGATGGAGCTTGAAAAGAAGATGGACGTGTAGAAGAAACAGATGAACGATGAAGTTGTTTAATAACAATTGACCCTGGAATTCTCGTCAAAAAAAAGCGTAAGTTGAATGACATCACATTCTTAATATTAACAGCTGCATTTATTCAGAGCTCTTGAAATCTTACATACAAACAGAAGTATTGAAAGCTTTATTATATAATTTGAGAAAAATTACTATATATTTGATATTGTGAGTTATCTGATTTCCTTTCCAGAAGTGATTAAAGAACATTGTCTTTTTTCTACTTTTATATGGCCAAGTCTACTTTTTTACAACAATGATTTGTTTACTTCTGTCATGTCAAGACTTATATTGACAACCCATGTATGGCTGGCACATCTAGTAGTTCACTTTTTCCCCTAGGGACACTGTAAAACTTACCAAACTACTGCTTTGTACTAACTACAATTCTGATAGATTTCAACGTCTGAAAACTTGGATTTCTTTCTTCTATCTTGGTCTGACTGAAGAACTTGGTATAATTCTTGGCTACTGGTACTTAAATTTTCCTTGGGATCTATCTATCTATCTATCTATCTATCTATCTATCTATCTATCTATCTATCTATCTATCTATCTATCTATCTATCTATCTATCTATCTATCTATCTATCTATCTATCTATCTAGTCCAAGAAAGTGATTTAGCACAAACATTGTGGTGCAACTTGCACACATCATCAGTGATGTTACCTGTGTTCAAGAGATGTTTTCGGTCTTTCAATATCAGACACCCTTGTCCAAGAGACCAAGCCAGGAGCAATCAAACCCTGGCTTGTGTCCAAGTAGATTATGTAGTCTCTGTGACGTCTGTGATTTTCATGATGGCTCTCTTGCTGTGCAGTCCCATGATTCCAAGAAGCTTGAGACTGGTCTGCAAAGCCTCTATACTCGACCTCCATGGGTTCCATTCCCTTCTGCAGCATTCAGCTACAAACTCCTTATACTTGGCCCTCCTCTTCTCAAAGGCTACCTACATCCAGTCTTCACATGAAACAGTACAATAGGATGATTTGTCTTGTTTTCTCTGACACCAGGGCCATGTCTGGCCTTAGCGTAGTGCTTAGGTGCTTAGGAATCCAAGCTGTTTCCCCATGTCAACCAACAGCTGCAAGTCTCATGCTGGGGCAAATAGCCCTCCAGGTAGCTTGGGCTCCTCCTTCAGCCTCTCTGCAGCCCACAAAACGTTTATGTACCTCCTCCAGAACTATCTGGCATCTTTCTTTCCCCAGTTACCAATAACCAAAAAATACACACAAGAATTATTGAAAAAGAAAGAAAAAGTGGACTAGGCTAAAGATAAAAAGAGCAGTCACAATGAGACATTATGCAGGTGTACTGCTGTTGGTATAAAGGAGCCGACGTAGCATTTCTTGACACACTTCTGCTGAATAATTCATTGGCTGAAAGTACTCAGAGTTAGTGTGTCAGAGAGAGGATGCCACTGATGCTGTCAGTAACTTCAGGTGTCTTACAAGCTTCTTTGTCATCCAGATGAGATCACTGCCTGTACCTACAAACCTTACGAAAGACCCTTTAAATGCCACATTTTGCATCCTTTCCACTTCTCTTTCCTTTTTAATGCCTTGCACGCACAGTAGTAAATTGTCCCCGTCTCTGTTTCTGCTTCCCATTTTTCCCAATTTACTTTTAACTTGCAACTGATGAACTATGATATAGGTAGCGTGGGATAGTTGTTCCTTCAGTTTTGAATAATATACATTTAAATATGTGCAGTATGTATTTCTATTTGTATGTGTGTATGTGTGTCTGTGTGTCTAAAGAGGGTTTGAAGAGTGGGATGGACACTCACTTTATATCCCCCCAATACTTTGAAATGACTCTGTCCAGGGCTGGTTACTCCTGCTGTGACAAGCTCAATCATTCACCAACCCAGAACTGGATTAAGTGGCTTTGGTGTAATCATTGGTGCAATGATTATTAATTTTCTGGGAACACTCTATAATTCATTTAGAATCACGGACACTTTGTACACAAAATGATTTACAAGAGCACCTTGTGAACCTTTTTAAAATGCAATGACTGAGAGATGTTTATGGAAAAAAGAAGTAAGGCTTAGTGACAAGGGAACTATCAGGAAACCAAACAGACAGATGAGTTAGAAGAGTTAAAGAATAAACAGGGAATTTTTCAAGAGTGAGAAGTTGTAGGCGAGGTGCTTCTATTTCTTTTGGCTTTGTGGTTTTATCAGTTTTGTGATGCCAAGATGGCAACTGTCCCAGACTGAAAGGAGAGCTTATTAAGACACATGTCCCTCTTTGTACTTGGAAAACACCCACATCCCACACTGGGCAAGTGTGCTTTTTATCATCCATGTAATGTGTGTCAAGCTACTGAGCTGAGACACGTGGAAGCATATGAGCTGGGTCCTATTTCTGCCAACTCTCTTTTTAAGGAGTAAGCTGCTAAGCTGGTATAGATCTCTATTCTTCTGTATCATGTTGATATGCAGTAAAATGGGAGGGTCTCTAGACAGCTCTTTACATACAATATAAATTATTGGCACAACTTGTGTGCTGCAGTTACTTTGTTTAATCCAAAAACAGCAACTGTGACTGCATTGTATTAAAGGTACAACTGACACACACATCTGTATATGTAGTACTATACCTAAAAAGTGAGGATGTATACTGTAAAATATGCTAATCAAGTCTCAGCACAATTCATTCAGTGAGACAAAGATTTTGTACATTCAAAGGCTTGTACCTGAAGCACAGAAAAAAACAAAACTACTTCCCAGCAAATATTTAATGAGAGCACCTTCACAAGCTAAATAACTCACTCATTGGTTGCTTTGTACGTATTCTGGCTACAAAGTGGTAAACCGCATATTGAATTTCAAAGTTATTTCTTGCTGCCAAGTAATATTGACATATGCTAAAATGTTTTTGCACAGAATGTCAAAAGATCTCTGACCTCAGAATTAATCTAAATAAAATTGTACTTTTTCCAGTGAACTCTCAAGCATACAATATTAGATCAGACACCTTCCCTTTTATTATTGCAGATCAGTTTAAATACCTAGGGGTAAATATCACAATTAAACTTAAAGCTCTTTATCAACAAATTTTTGCCGTCTGTATAGAAAAAATTAAGCAAGACTTTCATAGATGGTCAACCCTTCATCTCACACTAGCTGGAAGAATTAACACTGTTAAGATGAATATTCTTCCAACACTTCTCTTTTTAGTTCAAAATATTCCAATATACATCAATAAATCATTTTTAAGCAATTAGATTCAATCATAATCTCATTTATTTGGAACCTAAAACATCCACATATCCAAAGAGCGACCCTACAAAGACCTAAGGCAGAATGTGGCATGGCTCTACCTAACTTTCAGTTTTATTACTGGGCAGCAAACATACAAGCTAAAAACTTGGACACAAATAGATGAACATACACAGGCTTGGTCTGCAGTAGAAATAAAATCCTGCAGTACTTCTTTATATTCCCTGCTTTGTGCCCCAATAAATGCAAGTTATCGACAATATACTAATAACCCAATTGTGCTTCACTCACTCAGAATATGGAACCAATGTAGGAAGCATTTTAAGATGGAGAATCTCTGCATGAGAACCACCTTTTTAAACCCTCATAAACAGTTTTTAATATCTGGAAAACATTTGGGATTAAATTATTTAGAGATCTTTATATAGACAACATCTTTGCATCCTATGAACAATTAGATTCCAAATTTAACTTTCTAGCAACACATTTTTTTTTTACTATCTTCAAATTAGAAACTTTGTTAAACAGAACCTGCCAGATTATCCTCATCTCCCACCTTCCTCTATGCTGGAAAAAATATTGCTCAGTTTCGAGGACTCAGACAGCATTTTTGCAACATATAAAATTATTTTACAGTCCCTCCCTTTCAAAGATCCAAGAGGACAATGGGAAAAGTATCTCTCACTCAACCTATCAGAAAAGGAGTGGGAAGGTAGCAATGCAGAGAATTCACTCGCACTCCATATGTGCAAAGCATACAATTATTCAGCTCAAATATATCAAGAACATCTGTCTCAGTTAAAACTGTCCAAAATGTTTCCAGGGTAAGATCCAACCTGTGAATACTGCAATCAAGTTCCAACAGTCACTGGGTCACATGTTTTGGGCCTGCAGCAAATTAACATCATTCTGGACAAAAGTGCCTTTCAGACAGTCTTGGTGTCACAATCCCTCCTAACCCAGTAACAGCTGTGTTTGGTGTTCTTCCAGATGGGCTTAAAGTGGAGAAGGACAAACAAACTGTGAATGCCTTTACTACACTCTTGGCATGCAGACTTATCTTGCTAAACTGGAAGAATCCTAAGTCTCCTCTTTTAAGTCAGGGGGTAACTGATGTTTTATATTATTTGAAATTGGAAAAAAATCAAATTCTCACTTAGAGGATCTGTGCAGAACTTTTTCAAAACCTGGAAAGATCTAATCAATAATATTTTAGAATAAGTTCTTAAAGCACTGAGGAAGCAGATTCTCTTCCCATATTCCTTTTTTTTTTAATCTGCCTATTAAACTCATCAATTTAATAGTTTTTACTAGCTTTAAGTATTACTCTGTTGGCCGTGCTCTCTTTCTCAGGGGTGGGGGTTGATTTGTTTTCAGTCCTATTTTTTGTAAAAATTGATCTATTTGTATGGAATGGTTACAATAAAATCAATAGTATTTAAAAAAAAAGTTTTTGGATTGCAGTGATTAATACAGTATATCGGTCAACAGCAGAATCAAGCAAAAATTATTTTTTTTAGTAGAAAGTGTAAGGTCTGTTGAAGTTTTTATGTAATCATTTCAAAAACAAGGATATAGTGACTACTGCGGGTAAACATTATTAATTGCATGGTGATCTTTACCCTACATGCCTGAACAGAAGACAACAGAAGAAAGATGTGTCTAGAACAGCATAATTCCATTATCAAGTCTTATCTCACATGCTATTGGGGGTCACTTCAAGGGTCAGTGACATCCTCACATTTTCTAGCAGTCTAACACTTCTTTTAGCAGTCCCAGGAGGCAAGGATTCTAAGACAATCTCTCACCTGCCCTTTTCTTAGAGGGCCAGCAAAATCCATTGGTGGGACTAGATGTCAAATTTGAAAGTACAGTGAAACCTTGATTATCTGTCCGGGGTCAGGACCGAGGCCATGATGGATAAAAGGCAAGATGGATAACAGAACAGCTACTTTAGAAATGATATACAGTAGATTAGTGTAGCAAATAGTCATATTTATTTATAATAAAAAAAAAACTATATTAACAAAATATAATATAGAATCAAAAAAATTAATTCATACAATATTATAATGACCAGCATAATAAGCAAATACCACTCATAGGTTCTAGAGTTTTCTACGTTTTACTTGGTGTCTTTGTTCCATAACAAACAGTGCCCTGTTTTATACTCCATTATCTGGGTTACAGAGCACACCTCCAAAACAAAAAAAGAAAGCTTTCCCTACCAATCAGTTTATCTTTTGCCACTTACATTCTTTTTTTCCTCTATATCGCAAACACACCTGTTTATTGTCTCCTGACTCGCTACTCAAAACTTCCTTACACCGCACCTTTCTTTTTCTCCTAACTTCTCCTGTCACTTATCTCCTAAGAGGCATTTCCACCCCTTAAAGAACAACACTTACAACACTCATTCTACCCTTTCTCCTCCAGTACAGTGCATCACAAGCTGCCTGCACATCACAATATAGTAACAGCTCCAGCAGACCCTCTTGACCCAGTGTTTGGATATAGCAGGTTGGATAATGGATGGATGGATAATGTAACATAATTTAAAAAGAAAATCACAATACAGAAGAACATTAACATTAATACAGAATAACATTACCATCAGTGGTTTCTATTTTCAACACATTTTTCAATTTTATCAGCATCATGCTTTACATCACAATTTTGCCGTTTTATTTTATAATTTCAATTTTTTTGTGACAATTCCAACACCACAAGCATATGTTTATCGGCCATAACAATGCATAGTAATTTAATTATAACAAAACAGAAAAACTACGAAATGCTATTAAAGCTGAAGGTATGTAATTGACACTGTGATTTCAAAGTGCGGCATGACACGTGGTGCTGGAGAGAAACACTACATGCTAGCAAAAGGGAGAGTTGTTTCAATGTGCAAACCCCACAGCATATTGTGCAGCTGTAGTAACAGATAGATGCTGACGCGCGCAATGTTTTTTTTTTGTTTTTTTAACCGTGTGACAGAAATTTTTTTACCTTACTGAGCTCCTGCCAGTCATTCCTAAAGCCAGCCTTGAATGAGCAACTAGTGGTCAGCCTGATTTGCTTCACTTACAGTTTCAACTTTACTTTGAACTTTAAGGCTGCCTGGACCAAAGTCAAAACAACCTTAAAATATTATATGATTTGCAAGTCTTCTAGCAGGCAATGATAGAACTGCCTCCAGATAAATAGCGATGCTAGACCACAGGAGTACCGTCTACAACATGGAGATAAGCCACAATAAGTGCTAAGGGCACACTTCATCATGGCTACAACAAGGTTTACAGAATTAAACCATCTTGAGGGATATTCCACATAATTTATATTATATTATTGTTCAAGTAACTATTCAAAAAGCAATGAAGTAGGGCTGCAACTAACGATTATTTTGGTAACTGATGAATCTTGTTGATTAATCAGTTAGGTGGGTTGTAATAAATGCATTTGAAATTTAACATATAAGGTGCATGAAATGCAAACCAATTAACTGGTTTGTATAAAATTTTCAGAAATGTATTCTTTAAAAAACAAACTACTTGTAGATATTTTAAACAAAATATAGGTTTTTATACAACATTTATCCATCCCGCTATATCCTAACTATAGGGTCACGGGGGTCTGCTGGAGGCAAACCGAGCCAACACAGGGCACAAGGCAGGAAAAAAACCCCGGGCAGGGCGCCAGCCCCATCACAGGGCACACACACACCAAGCACAATTCAGAATCACCAGTTCACCTAACCTGCATGTCTTTGGGCTGAGGGAGGAAACCGGAGCACCCGGAGGAAACCCAGGCAGACACGGGGAGAACATGCAAACTCCACGCAGGGAGGACCCGGGAAGCGAACTTGAGTCTCCTAACTGCGAGGCAGCAGCACTACCCACTGCGCCACCGTGACTCTGGTTGTGCAATGAATATACACACAAAAAAATTCTGAAAAAACATAATAGTTTTCAGTAAATTACCTAACCTTGCAATATGGCTAATGTATTCTGAATCTCACTAACTCACTAGCATCTCCGTTGTGCTCTTGTGCCATAGGAGGTCAGACCTACACATTCTACAACTCACAACCTTTTCTTTTCTGCTTTCAGAGTAAAGTGCTCTTAGGTCACATTGTCTTTTCTGCCACTTGCTTACCATTTGCCTTTTTTGAAATGCATTCAAACCTGAATCAAGTTGTGATGCAATTGCACAGTACAATGTAGTCAGCCTATTGATGATCATTACAAATGTTTTTAATAATTGATTATTAATAATTATGATGATTAGATGTTGCAGCTCTAAAATGAAGTTCCTCTTAGACTGTTCCAGTACAAGAACTGCTTTGCCAAGTGCTTCGCAATTATATTAACTGTAAAAAAGCACAACACATGAAAATTTTAGAATGACCTGTATGGGGCATTGCAGCACCCCAAACCCCAGACACAACCTCACAGACACGAGTCCCAGTTTTTAAATAAAAGGTTTTCTTACAAATCATGGCTTCTTTATTGCACTGGCAAAAGCACAATACAAAAAAAAAAACCCTTCTTCTTCTTTCTTTCATTCCTCCCAGGTGAGCTTTGTCCTCTTCCACTTGACTCCAACTCTCAATGTTGAAGTCGAATGAATTTTTTTATCTTAGACCCGGTGCTAAGAAATAACTCATTGGAAGCACTCCCAGGTCAAGTGGAAGCCCCACAATGAAGTGATCATGGATCCTGACAACACTCCCTGGAAGCAGCCATGAAACCTGACAGGCCTGCCCCGTGGGACTACTGTGGGACTACAGTTTCCAGCATGCCTTGCATGTATCCTTACAGGTAGCACCACCCAGAGATGTGCACCTAGCATGTTGGGGGAGTATGTGGTCCAGACAGGTTGTCTCATTTTGTTCTTTCATCATACTGGCCTCCCAGGTGAGTATTGTTCCTCAATCAAACCCTGCTGGGGCGCCAGCTTACCCACGTCCACACTGGCTTCTCCTGCTTGTCTCTTAGTTGTGTATTTCCCCGACTGATTAAAACAACCCTTTTCACATCATATACATTTTTGTCAAAAAGCTGTGCCTATGAATATAATGCAACTGATGATTACGTGACATTATCGATTGCATTATATCCCTAGGTTAATTACATTATAGATTTTATATTAGCTGAGTGAAACAAAAAAATACCTCAGAGTGACAGCAGGTCAAAATATGCAGTTCCACAAATGATTCTAGTCTAAGAATTTAGGATTGGACCCATATGAAAGTCACTCATTTAAGCTTCCAGCATCAAATAATTATTTTGGAATTACATCACATTATGTGGGCCTATTTTCACCACCAAGTGATGCTGACATACAGCAGATGCTCTCCACAACCCTGCATTGTCCTACAGTTAAGTCCATAAATATTTGGACAGAGACAACTTTTTTCTAATTTTGGTTCAGTACATTACCTCAATGAATTTTAAATGAAACAACTCAGATGAAGTTGAAGTGCAGACTTTCAGCTTTAATTCAGTGGGTTGAACAAAAAGATTGCATAAAAATGTGAGGCAACTAAAGTATTTTTTTAACACAATCCCTTTATTTCAGGGGCACAAAAGTAATTGGACAAATTAAATAACTGGAAATAAAATGTTCATTTCTAATACTTGGTTGAAAACCCTTTGCTGGCAATGACAGCCTTAAGTCTTGAACTCAAGGACATCACCAGATGCTGGGTTTCCTCCTTTTCAATGCTCTGCCAGGCCTTTACTGCAGCGTCTTTCAGTTGCTGTTTGTTTGTGGGCCTTTCTGTCCGAAGTTTAGTCTTCAACAAGTGAAATGCATGCTCAATTGGGTTAAGATCAGGTGACTGACTTGGCCATTCAAGAATTTTCCACTTCTTTGCTTTAATAAACTCCTGGGTTGCTTTGGCTGTATGTTTTGGGTCATTGTCCATCTGTATCATGAAACCACCCAATCAATTTGACTGCATTTAGCTGGATTTGAGCAGACAGTATGTCTCTGAACACCTCAGAATTCATTCGGCTGCTTCTGTCCTGTGTCACATCATCAATAAACACTAGTGTCCCAGTGCCACTGGCAGCCATGCATGCCCAAGCCATCACACTGCCTCCACCGTGTTTTACAGATGATGTGGTATGCTTTGGATAATGAGCTGTTCCACGCCTTCTCCATACTTTTTTCTTGCCATCATTCTGGTAGAGGTTGATCTTGGTTTCATCTGTCCAAAGAATGTTTTTCCAGAACTGTGCTGGCTTTTTAGATGTTCTTTAGCAAAGTCCAATCTAGCCTTTCTATTCTTGAGGCTTATGAGTGGCTTGCACCTTGCAGTGCACCCTCTGTATTTACTTTCATGCAGTCTTCTCTTTATGGTAGACTTGGATATCGATACGCCTACCCCCTGGAGAGTGTTGTTCACTTGGTTGGCTGTTGTGAAGGGGTTTCTCTTCACCATGGAAATGATTCTGCGATCATCCACCACTGTTGTCTTCCGTGGATGTCCAGGTCTTTTTGCGTTGCTGAGTTCACCAGTGCTTGCTTTCTTTCTCAGGATGTACCAAACTGTAGATTTTGCCACCCGTAATATTGTAGCAATTTCTCGGATGGGTTTTTTCTGTTTTCGCAGCTTAAAGATGGCTTCTTTCACCTGCATGGAGAGCTCCTTTGACCGCATGTTGTCTGTTCACAGCAAAATCTTCCACATGCAAGCACCACACCTCAAATCAACTCCAGGCCTTTTATCTGCTTAATTGATAATGACATAACGACGGACTTGCCCACACCTGCCCATGAAATAGTCTTTGAGTCAATTGTCCAATTACTTTTGAGCCCCTGAAATGAAGGGATTGTGTTAAAAAAATGCTTTAGTTGCCTTACATTTTTATGCAATCTTTTTGTTCAACCCACTGAATTAAAGCTGAAAGTCTGCACTTCAACTGCATCTGAGTTGTTTCATTTAAAATTCATTGTGGTAATGTACAGAACCAAAATTAGAAAAAAGTTGTCTCTGTCCAAATATTTATGGACCTAACTGTAAGTGAGTTAAAACAATGAATAGACGGATATGAGTAAACTCAATTCCATTACAGTTTATGGCTGAGGGAAAAAAATTTACTAATATGGTATATATACAGTAATTTATTTCACTTAGAGATATGCATAACATTTTTGAATTCAACTGCTAAAGACTGGATCTAACCCAATTTTTATACTGATTACATACTATATATAGGCCTCCCAGATCATATACCTAAATAAAATGCAAACAACTCAGATAATGCACATCACTATTCTGATGTCTGTGTAATAAAATATTAATAAGTCTGGCTAAGCTTCAACTCTGTTTAAAAGGCCGTCATGATACTATTAAACTGAATATTGTCCCTCAGTTTTTTTTTTTTCAATTTTATTTTAGTACCAATATTTAGTAGAGGAAGAGAGGGCTGGAATGGTAAAAGACCTTCCCTTAGACATTATACTTTAATTCCTGACAGACAGAGTGGTGGAATATCACTTCCTGATTTAGAATTTTACCATGCAGCATTCATTCTGTGTTCAGCCAGGTTTTGGCTTTGTCCCACCTCCCTTCCTCCTTCACAGGTCCTCATAAAGTCCAATTAGATTTACTGATTTTTACTTTGCCGATGATGGTGTGATCTTTGCGGATTCAATGGAGGCTCTGATTGAGACACTTGAGTGAGTGTCCTGGATAAAAAAACCAAGATCCAGGCCTTTGATGATCTCTTGAAGACAGCCATCTGCAGTGTGTCTGTCTGTGGAGAGAATGTTAACATCTTTTAGAAGTTTACTTACCTTGGCAGCGACATTCATGTCTCTAGTGACCCCTCCTATGAAGTAAGTAGTCAGATTGGGAGAGAATGGGAGATCTCTTGAAAGGGGTGTGTGGCACTCCCGATATCTATGCAAAAGGACAAAGGTCCACGTCTTTAGAGTCCTGGTGCTTCCTGTTTTGCTATATAGTTGCGAGGCATGGACACTATCCAGTGACCTGAGAGGAAGACTGGACTCCTTCGGTACTGTGAGAATCCTTGGGTACCACTGGTTTGACTTTGTGTCTAATAGGTGGTTGCTCACTGAGTCCCAAATAAGGCAAATACTTGCATTGTGAGGGTGATCTGGCTTGCAAGATCCTTATTTTTGAGGACCTGAATGACTGGACCAGGCCAAAGGGACACACATGTAACACTTAGCTGTAGTAGACAGATGATCATTTTCTTTCTGGGGGATTGTTGGACTGGACTGTGTGTCTGTCTGGGAGGTTGCCAACCAGGATCCCAAGTTGTTTCATTTTGTGGTGAGTGCAGTAACATGCTGTAACAGTTCATGCTCCCCAACCTGATCTGACCTGCTGATATATGGCACCATGTTGTAAACCTTGTGGGTCCTTTCAAGAGATGGCATACTTGTAATTCTGCCTTTTACAATACCAATAATTGACAGTTCGTGTGTTTGTCCACCTTGGCAGAAACTAGGAGTTCACCTACCAGGAGACCTGTTCGATTACTTGGGATTTATGACATTTGAATCTTTACAGACTCATTTAAACCTTCTCACTTTGTCTTTCTTCTTCTACTTACAGCTCCCATCAGTGCTTAGGACATGTGGTGTCTCACTCTCTGAACCCTCTTCCTTCCCATCCCTTTAATTCACCTTTTCAGTCCTTTTCACCAAAGAGGAAACCTGTCACCACCCTTCACTCTATTCTCTCTTCACTGTCTTCCCCTCTCTTATGACAGAGATTTTGCACTAGGAATGCCAATTATCAAGCCATACAACAAAAAATACTTCAGACTTTACCACACTTTTTTTTTTTTTTACACACACTCTAGCACTTTTCTAGCTTTTTCTCATTGAACACAGGTCTTTCAATTTTCATCTTCATTTCCTTCTGTGACTGTTACCCTGGTGCCCGAGCTCCTTTTATATTACTTAACACCTCCACCTTTGTTCTCACCTTTCATCGGCGTGAATTGCTCAGTTTTGCTACTACAGCAGGCAAAGTGCTCCTTGTCTCTCGATAGAAAAGCACATCTTGTCACTTATAAAAGCTGGCATTCCTCATTTTTTTTAATTTAATCTCCCTTGAACTGTCCTTATGCTGAGTCAATTGTGCTTTAATTAAATCCATCAAGAACTGGTCTGCCTTTGCTCAGGCAATAAGAATTGGGCTGTCTGGGTTCCAATAGATATTGTTCTTTTCATATTTCCAGTCTGCTCAGGCTGTGTGGTTAGTCTTGTGAATAGTATATATATATATATATATATGGGAGGCATGGTGGTGCAATGGTATCGCTGCTGCCTCGCAGTTAGGAGACCCGGGTTTGCTTCCCAAGTCCTCCCTGCGTGGAGTTTGTATGTTCTCCCCATGTCTGCGTGGGTTCCATCCAGGCGCTCCGGTTTCCTCCCACAGTCCAAAGACATGCAGGTTAGGTGGATTGGCAATTCTAAATTGGCCCTAGTGTGTGCTTGGTGTGTTTGTGTGTGTCCTGCGGTGGGTTGGCACCCTGCCCAGGATTGGTTCCTGCCTTGTGCCCTGTGTTGGCTGGAATTGGCTCCAGCAGACCCCCATGACCCTGTGTTCGGATTCAGCGGGTTGGAAAATGGATGGGTGGATATATGTACATACAGTATATGTATACAATTTGATATTATTGGGAGGAACTGGGTGTTTTTTTTTTTTCTCTTGGGTTACACTATTCACTTCTTAATTAGCTTGCCTTTAGTTTTCATCATAATATTTGCTCACAGTAGTGCTATATCTCATTCATAAACAGAGCCATTTACAAGGGAACATGCAGACGTGCATGATTTTACTTGAACCCCACAGATCACGAGGCAGACCAAAAATATTCCTGCTGCTTTTGTGAATTGAGGAAATTATTGGGAGCACCATGTGTTTGTGGAAAGGCCACGTGTCTCTCATTGAAGTACATCTGGCTACCTGCTACATGTAACCTTGGAAACATTCATCAGACAATCCGGCAATGGAGCCTAAGAGAAAAGAAATAAAAAATGAAAAAACATATCCATGGCAAATCAGCAATTAATACAAAATGAAACAGATTAAATCAACAATGCTTTAGCAATCAGCATTTTACGGATATATTAATAACCCAGGACTTTCTTGTAGACTAACAGGTGTTGGAAAGTTTGTAATTATAAGAAATAATCAAATTTTCAAAACTGGTTAACCTCTTTTAATTATTTGGAAGCCTACAAATTTAATAGTACTAAGCTTTAAACAATAAAAGATTAAATGGATGTAGAAAGTTTATAAAATAAACCATTCAATTCAGTTTTGACAAATACAATTTATTTAATGGGACTGTAAGGATATATTGTGTAAAGTATAACATTCAGTATACTAGTAATACAAAAATATCTTCAAACATTTAAGAACTATTTCTGTAGAATGTCTTATAAATTCAAGCAAACACTAATCCATGAAAGAATAAACCTCTGTGGTTGTTTGTGATCCTTATAAAAGGGAAGGTCACAGTTCTGTTCACTAAGGGCCACTAGCCTGCTCCTTGTCTTTTTAATGGGTAGTACACAAAAAATGAACCCTCAAAGCATGAATTGCACATTGAAATGACCCGCATGACACATCAAGATTTTGCAGTAATTACTTCTTCGACTTATCTGGACTTCTTTCCATATGTTCTGCAACAACTTTGGGTGTAAATGGAAAGGTTTCTTGACTTTCTTGATTCTCATGGGTCAACTTGAAGCATGTACAGTACGAACATATACTTGCAACTGAAACACGATTTTACAATAAATACAGAGCATATTGTCTTTAACATGCACACAGATAAAAGAACTAACAAAACAAAACAAAATAAAAAATGTGCAAGAGGACTTCCACCTACCTATGCTTGCTGCTTCTAAAGCCAGGGTGGGGCTTGGCTCCTTATCACACATACAGCTACTTTTTGTATGCTACCCAATGTCAATAGCACATTATGAAGTCTACAGCTGTAAAACTGAAATTTGTGACGGACGCCGCACATTGGTGGGTGTCCTGGCCAGGATAGGGTAAGGTTACTTACCGGGATGTGAGGCCAACTGTTCAATGGCACAAGATTGTCCAACCTCAGTCAGAAAAATAAGCAGAAGATGCCAATGAGACAGTGGGTGCACTGGCATCCTGGCAGGGTTGGACCAAGGAACAATACCTGTCTGGGAGGCCAGTGTAATGGTAGATCAGGGGGAGGCAACCTGACAGGATTACAAGCTCTCCTGACAAGTTGGGTGGCAGCCCCCTTGGGCAATGCTATCTGTATGGCCACTTACAAGGCACTCTGGGAACTGTAGTCCTGTAAGGCAGCCTTTGTCAGGTTCCGTAGGTGCTGTCAAGGTGTACTACAGGGATTCATCATCTTTACTTTATGGAACTTGATAGTTGCAAGGTTACTGTATATCAAGATGTTGTATACTTCAGAAGTTAAGGATCTCCCTTTATCTACTAAACTGCACCCAATTTATTTGTGTGTGGGTGTATTTAGAGAAAGCACCCTTTTATGAAATATATCGGACATGCTTAGCTTTTGTCCTACAGGATAGCTGCAGTTGTACTGCAGTGCTGAGAGTGATGGAGTATTCCTTACACCAGCAGACAGTTAATTACACAGATTTATGGCCTTATAGCTTAGGGCTGGCCGGCCTACATGCAGCCCAGAAGCTCTGAGTGGCCCAGCCTGTGGTCTTGCCAGAAATGCAGAGAAAAATGGAGAAAAACATATTTTGTGAATGTTCAGAAATTTATACATAAATTCCTACATTAGTACAGACCATGAATGCAACACTCCACGTCACCTAGCAACATTCAGCCCACTTGTGGTATAGCGGGTCTGCAGCTCAGAAAATGTGACCATTTTAATTAATAAATAATCAATTGGCCGGCTCATTCTCTGTGGGTGCATGCTCACGCAGCTGCAGGGAGTTGGTGTAATTCACCTGCACGTGAAGGTGTGGTCTTTCTCAATTGCTTCATCGGCATCCAGTGGTACACGATTGAGACACTGCGCCCACAGAGCCTTATAAGAATGAGCCGGCATGAGAATGAGGGGGGAAGGAAAAAGCTGATCGGCAAGAGAGGAGTAAGGAGGTTAACAGATGGAGAAAGAGAAAAGGCATGAGCAAGAGTGGAGATTATGTGCATGTGAGTGCAAGGAAGGTGGAGAAGACAAACAGCCGTGAGGAAGTCTCCTCGGAGTACGAGAATGGAGCTCAGGGGGTGATGGCCACCCCAGCTAAATGACCTGGGCAACGCTGCTCAGTTGTAGCAACTTGGTGCAGAGAGGTGTTCAGTGGGACGCAAGCCTGGCAGTAGGAACTGGTGCCTCGATGGGGTGCCCTACCTGGAGCCAGAGAAGGCTAGAAGGGTTAGAGTCTAGGAGCAGTGCTGGAGGTGGGTTGAGCTGTTATTTATTAACTATTTTACACTGCACAGTTTGGGCACTTGTTTAATTTTTTTTTTTAAGTTGGATTGTTTTAATAAAAGCACTGTTCACTTTTACACTATCCCTTTGCTTAGTGTGTGTTTGTCCTTATCTGCTGGTTCCTCCTTCAGAAACGTTATTGGTGGTGGCAGGTTCAAGAGGCTCCAGGTGGCACACGGTAGCGTGGAGCTGACCCGAACCATCACACCACAATGCAGCGTGTTGTTGTGTGTCTAAAAGTGATGGTAGTAGCTTATAATATTGTGACAATCTGTCAAATAAGACAGACAAGAGTTGCTTTTTCCGGGGGAACATTCAAAATATCAAGTGGCTTTTAATTTGGTGTTTCATTCTCTAAATGGTTCTCTGTGGTGCTGTTGCCTCACTGTAAGGAGATCACAGGTTCATGTCATGTATCCTCCCGGTGTGGAGTTTGCAAAGAGCTTCAGCAGTGATTAAAGCACTACGTATATGTAAAGAATTATTATTACCACTCCTTGTCTGATCATGGGGACACCTCCAACGCAAAAAAAAAAAAAGCTGGCCTTCTGTTTTTCTGTCTCTTCCTGCTCTTTACGATTTGCTCCCCTCTCACCCTAATCCTGTTATTCATCTCTCTCTAGGGAGGTGCCTAGACCTTCACAAGATTCGTCACAATATCAGAATAATGTGGGATGTGTAACAAAGCCATGCTTTTACACATGTGGTGATTTAGAATGAACCAGCGCTCCCTCAGTGTGCAGTAGACGATGATGGTATTCATGTGTGTTAGTTACTGTTATCACATACTGATTGGAAAACTGAAAAGTATGAATATAAACCCATTTATCATATTATGGATTCAGGACTTTGTTCACAGACAGTCAAGGTGCAAGATGTTTTTTCAAAAGTCATTCCTTCAAACACAGGAAGTCCGCCGGGGTGTGTCTTATCACCATTACTGTTTACTCTGTACACAAGTGACCTGAGACAGAACAATGACCACTGCTCCATTATCAGATATGTGGATGCTCATAGGACACATATGTGGGGAGGATGAAAGCCACTATCCAATCAAGTGGACTGTAATATGCAAACTGGTGTAATAAAAACTTTCTCACTCTGAATGTAAAAAGGACCAAAGAAATGATATTTGATTTTAAGAGACAGAAATCTGTATGTTCACCCATTGTTGTTTTGGGGGAAGAGGTAAAAATAGTGAATGAATATAAATACTTAGTGACTAACTTAGATAACAATCTTAACTGAAATGCAAATACAAAAAAGAAATATTCTTTAAATGCAGTCAGCGTTTGTTTCTCCTATTTAAAGTTGACAAGGACCTAATGTCCTTTTATTGCAGTATGATTAATTTCTATTATCACTTTCAGTTTCATTGCCTGGTTTAGTGGTCTAACGAACCAAAATTTAAAAAAGCAGATTACTATGCATGCAGCTAAAGTTATTGAGACTGATGTAGATTATCTGGCAAGTGTGTGTCAGAGGACAATGATAAAAGAAATTTGAAATAATCTCAACTGATGACAGACATCCATTACATGTAGAACTTAACTTCAGTACATCAGAAAGGAAAGTCGATTTGAAAACCCACACAAATTGCTCCAGAAATTCCTTTCTTCCTAGTGCCATACAACTTTTTAAGGAATATTGGAGAAAATGATTATGGTCCGACATGTATCCTGAACCAATTTTTGTGTAAATACAGTATGTACTATCAAACTGCCTTAACTTAACCTGTCTTGTCTCTATTTATGTTGTTTAATTTCTTTCTGACTTGTTATTAGATGCAACTGAGAAGGCAAATTTAATGTTTTTTTGTGTGAACTTGACTAATTATGGGCTTGTGCACTGATAGCTTTGATAGTTCTTTTTTATTCTGTTAAATGCACTTTGAGATGTGCCTGTGTCAGATGTGAGCAAAATGTTTACTCTATTTCAAAAGGGAAGCATTTTTTATTGCTAACACTGGGCACTATTTTGTTTGTATGCACTTTGAGATGTGCCTAAGTCAGATACGACCAAAATGTGTATTTCTTTATTTTAAAAGTGAAAAAAGTATTATTACTACCTCAGATTCTGTTAAGTTATAGATTTTGTATTGTTTTTTATGCAATTTATCATGTGGCTGCATCAGATGTGACCAAATTTCAAAAGGGAAACAATGAATAAATGTTACCTGTTTTTCAATACATTCATTTGTGTTGGTTTAAAATTTGCCATTGCCTGCTGCTTACTGGCCCAGCTAAATTTCTTGGTAGGGCATGACCTGTTACAGTACTTTCATTTGCATTACATTATGAGAATGCTTCAGACTCCATCATGGTCCGAACCAGCAACAACTTTACTTTGAGATTTTAGAAGAGATTTAACTTTCCATTTGGTATTTCTTTCAAAAATGCTATGTTTAAGAAATTTGAACTACAACCAATAAACTTGCCACATTAACATTACTTGAATTAAACTCTCCTTGAATTAAACTCTCCGATGTCTATGAAAGACACCACAGGACTATATGGGCTCCATGACATTGTAAAGTACAGTACTGTTAAAAAAACACGTATTTAATATTGTCTGCTAACACATGTAATTTCATTCTAGTAAAGCTGTTATTTTTGAATATGACTCACTGTTACAAAATATTAAATAAAACAAAAATGTGATAACTAAGTAACTAAAAACAAAGTTACGCTCCAGTTTTATGTACTATGGAGCCCTAAGTCCTAGAACACACAGGAATGTTACGTCATGTATACAGTTGTGGCCAAATGTTTTGAGAATGACACAAATACTAATTTTCACAAAGTTTGCTGCCTCTGTTTTTATGATGGCAATTTGCGTATACAGTGATCCCTCGCTATATCACGCTTCGACTTCGACGCATGCGCTTTCTGAGAACTTTTATCTAAGCCCTACGATGGCTCCTAAACGTGCTGCTTTTTCTAAGCCTTCTGACAATAAAATTAAGTGCCGGAGGAAGATGCTTACTATCCAGGAGAAGGTGAAACTCTTGGATATGATCAAAGATGGCAATACCCTACAAAAGCCTCCTCATGCATATGAAAAGACAGCGCCAGCAACTGCCTATCAAGATGTTCTTCAGCCGCGCACCCAGACACCCACTGCCTACTCACCTACGCACCTGCTGAAGATACTGCACCACCTCTGAAGATTCTCCTACTGAGGTCGTGCCTTCACAGGTTAGTGGTTGTGTGCAATTAAATGTACAGTACAATAATCTACTAGATAAAAGCGTTCGCGCCTCACCGCGTAGTAAATATCAGGGGAGATGGTGCTTGCTTATTCTCATCTATAGCTTATTTAGTGCATGAAACTCCGTCTTTAGCGGTACAGATTTGAGCTGACATTGTACGACTTTGGACAGGCACTTGAGGGGATAAAAAAAAAACTTAGGTTTTCGGGAGATGTTATGAATGGGCACTTAGATGTTCTCATTCCCTACACTTACATGCCTGATGTACACATGGAGCACACAAAAATTGAGGATAAAAGTCGAAGTGCGCCTAGTAATATGATATTTGTAACGTCTAATTTAATGTCTTATTTTCTCTTATTTTGTCTAATATATTGGGTAATACGAGTGTAATGGTGACTAAAGGGTGATATTTCATGTCTAGAGGGCTCTAATAATGTTAAAAAAACGTATTTAGAAGGTCGTAAACAGGTTTTCTATACTCTGTGAAAATATTCGATTTATAAATAAAAAATCCTACTTCGCGAAAATTCATTTATCACGGTAGAGTCTGGAACAGATTAACCGTGATAAACGAGAGTTCACTGTAGTCCATAATGTTATGAAGAGATATAAGATGAATTGCAAAGTCCCTCTTTGCCATGAAAATTAACTTACTCCCAAAAAACTCACTTCCACTGCATTTCAGCCCTGCTATGAAAAGACCTGCTGACATCATTTCAGTGATCCTCTCATTAACACAGGTGAGAGTGTTGACGATGACAAGGTTGAGTTAGAATAGAGAGGTTCAATTGTTGTGAAGAAGGCTTCAGGGCAACCAAGAAAGTCCACTAAGTGCCAGGACCATCTCCTAAAGTTGATTCAGCTGCGGGATCGAAGCACCACCAGTGCAGAGATTGCTCAGGAATGGCAGCAGGCAGGTGTGAGTGCATCTATATGAACTATGAGGCAAATACTATTGGAGGATGGCCTGGTGTCAAGAAGGGTAGCAAAGAAGCCACTTTTAAGAAAAACATCAGTGACATACTGATATTCTGCAAAAGGTAGAGAGATTGGACTGCTGAGGAATGGGGTAAAGTCATTTTCTCTGATTTTCTCCTTTCCAATTGTTTGGGGCATCCGGAAAAAAGATTGTTCGGAGGAGAAAAGGTGAATATGCTAACAGTAAAGCATCCTGAGACCATTCATGTATAGGGTTGCTTCAGAGCCAAGGGAGTGGGCTCACTCATAATTTTGCCAGAGAACACAGCCATGAATAAAGAATGGTAGCAACACATCCTCTGAGAGCAACTTCTCCCAACCATCCAAGAACAGTTTGGTGACAAACAATGCCTTTTCCAGCATGATGGAGCATTGTGCCATAAGGCAAAAGTGATAACTAAGTGGCTCAGGGAACAAAACATCAAAATTATGGGTCCATGGCCAGGAAATTCCTCCAAACCTAAATTCAATTGAGAACTTGGGGTCAATCCTCAAGAGGCGGGTGGCCAAACAAAAACCCACAAATTCTAACAAACTCCAAGCATTGATTATGCAAGAATGGTCCTGCCATCGCTCAGGATTTGGCCCAGAAGTTGATTGACAGCATGCCAGGGCAAACTGCAGAGGTCATGCAAAAGAAGCACCAATACTGCAAATATTGACACTTTAAATAAACTTAATGTACTTGTCAATAAAAGCCTTTGAAACATGAAATGCTGACAAAAAGGTCTTAAACCCCTACTCTCTCTTCTGTTTCTTTTTCCGGTTTCTTTGTGGTGGCGGCCTACTCAAAGCATCATGATGCTCCAACAATGATGGATGGATTAAAAGCCAGAAGTCTACGTGACCATCATCATCAAGTCCTTCCATGAGAACCCTAAACCCAAAGAGGACTGTTTCATTTATGTTAGGTAGAATGCCCAGAGGGGACTGGGCAGTCTAATGGTCTGGAATCCCTACAGATTTTATTTTTTTTCTCCAGCTGTCTGGAGTTTTTTTTTTTTGTTTTTTCTGTCCACTCTGGCCATTGGACCTTACTCTTATTCGATGTTAATTAATGTTGACTTATTTTATTTTTCTTACTGTGTCTTTTATTTTTCTATTCTTCATTATGTAAAGCACTTTGAGCTACTTTTTGTATGAAAATGTGCTATATAAATAAATGTTGTTGTTGTTGGTAAAACACTGAAGCAGCAAACGTTGTGAAAACTAATACTTGTGTCATTCTCAAAACTTTTTGCCACTACTGTACAATTTCTAACTTTTATGGAGGAGATGAGGAAAGTAAAGAGTGGAACTGAGGGTAGGAACTTTAAATGTTGGCAGTATGATTGGTAAAGGAAGAGAGTTAACAGATATGATGGAGAGAAGGAAGGTTGATATATTGTGCGTGCAAGAGACTAAATGGAAAGGGAGTAAGGCCAGGTGGATCGGAGGTGGATTCAAATTGTTCTATCATGGTGTGGATGAGAGGAGAAGTGGAGTAGGGGTTATTCTGAAGGAACAGTATGTCAAGAGTGTTTTGGAGGTGAAACGAGTGTCAGACTGAGTAACGATTATGAAGCTGGAAATTGGAGGTGTGATGATGAATGTTGTTAGTGCATATGCACTGCAAGTTGGGTGTGTAATGGGTGAGAAAGAAGAGTTTTGGAGTGAGTTGGATGAAGTGATGAACAGTGTACCCAAGGGAGAGAAAGTGGTGATTGGAGCGGATTTCAGTGAACATGTTGGTGAAGGGAACAGTGGAGACAAGGAGGTGATGGGTAGGTATGGGGTCAAGGAGAGGAATGAAGAAGGTCAGAGGATAGTGCATTTTGCCAAAAAGATGGACATGGCTGTGGTGAATACATATTTTAAGAAGAGGGAGGAACATAGGGTTAAATACAAGAGTGGAGGAAGATGCACACAGGTAGATTACATCCTATGCAGAAGAGTTGATCTGAAGGAGATTGAAGACTGCAAAGTGGTGGCAAGGGAAAGTGTAGTTAAGCAGCATAGGATGGTGGTCTGTAGGATGACGTTGGAGTTCAAGAAGAGAGTGAGGGCAGAGCCAAGGATCAAAGCTGAAGCTGAAAAAGAAGACTGCAAGGTTGAGTTTAGGGAGGAGGTGAGACAGGCACTGGGTGCTAGTGAAGAGTTACCAGACAGCTGGGAAACTACAGCAGATGTAGTAAAGGTGACAGCAAGAAGGATGCTTGGCGTGACATCTGGAAAGAGGAAGAAGGAAAAGGAAACCTGGTGGTGGAATGAGGAAATACAGGAGAGTATAAAGAAGAGGAGGTTGGCAAAGAAGTGGGATAGTCAGAGAGATGCAGAAAGTAGACAAGAGTACAAGGAGATATGGCACAAGGTGAAGAGAGAGGTGGTGAAGGCTAAAGAAAAGGCGTATGATGAGTTGTATGAGAGGTTGGAAACTAAAGAGGGAGAAAAGAACCTGTACCGATTGGCTAGACAGAGGGACCGAGCTGGGAAAGATGTGCAGCAGGTTAGGGTGATTAAGAATAAATATGGAAATGTACTCCCAAGCGAGGAGAGTGTGTTGAGCAGATGGTACTTTGAGAGGCCGATGAATGAAGAGAACAAGAGAGAAAGAAGAGGTTGGATGATGTGGAGATAGTGAATCAGGAAGTGCAACAGATTAGCAAGGAGGAAGTAAGGACAGCTATGAAAAGGATGAAAAATGGAAAGGCCGTTGGTCCAGATGACATACCTATGGAAGTATGGCGGTGTTAAAGGAGAGATGGCAGTGGTGTTTTTAACCAGATTGTTTAATGGAATCTTGGAAAGTGAGAGGATGCCTGAGAAGTGGAGAAGAAGTGTACTGGTGCCGATATTTAAAAATAAGGGTGTTTGTGCAGGACTGCGGTAACTACAGGGAAATAAAATTGATGAGCCACAGCACGAAGTTATGGGAAAGAGTAATGGAAGCTAAGTTAAGAAGTGAGGTGATGATTAGTGAGCAGCAATATGGTTTCATGCCAAGAAAGACCACCACAGATGCAATGTTTGCTCTGAGGATGTTGATGGAGAAGTATAGAGAAGGCCAGAAGGAGTTGCATTGCGTCTTTGTGGCCCTGGAGAAAGCATATGACAGGGTGCCTCGAGAGTAGCTGTGGTATTGTATGAGGAAGTCGGGAGTGGCAGAGAAGTACGTAACAGTTGTGCAGGATACAGTTGTGCTTGAAAGTTTGTAAACCCTTTAGAATTTTCTATATTTCTGGCTAAATATGACCTAAAACATCTTCAGATTTTCACTCAAGTCCTAAAAGTAGATAACGAGAAACCAGTTAAACAAATGAGACAAAAATATTATACTTGGTCATTTGTTTATTGAGGAAAATGATCGAATACAGTAATCCCTCCTCGATAGGTGAAAATCCACGAAGTAGAAACCATATGTTTATATGGTTATTTTTATATATTTTAAGCCCTTATAAACTCTCCCACACTGTTAACATTAGAGCCCTCAAGACATGAAATAACACCCTTTAGTCAAAAGTTTAAACTGTGCTCCATGACAAGACAGAGATGACAGTTCTTTCTCACAATTAAAAGAATGCAAATATATCTTCCTCTTCAAAGAATGCGTGTCAGGAGCAGAGAATGTCAGAGAGAGAGAGAGAGAGCGCAAGAGAAAAGTAAACAATCAAAAAATCAATACGTGCTTTTGGGCTTTTAAGTATGCCGAAGCACCGCGATAAAGCGGCATTTTTTAGGGGTGCGTCCGTATCCTCTAGGCAAACAGCCTCTGTGCAAACAGCCCCTCTGCTCACACCCCCTCCGTCAGGCACAGAGAATGTCAGAGAGAGTGAGAGAGACAGAGAAAAGCAAACAATCAAGCACCGTGCGGGAAGCATATCGTATATCATTGAGGAGTTTTATTTAATACGTAATACATTCTCTGATTGGGTAGCTTCTAAGCCATTCGCCAATGGCGTCCCTTGTATGAAATCAACTGGGCAAACAAACTGAGGAAGCATGTACCATAAATTAAAAGGCCCATTGTCCGCAGAAACCTGCAAACCAGCAAAAAATCCGTGATATATATTTAGATATGCTTACATTTAAAATCAGCGATGGAGTGAAGCCGCGAAAGTCGAATCGCGATATAGCGAGGGATCACTGTATTAAATATTTGTGAGTGGCAAAAGTATGTGAACCTCTAGGATTAACAGTTAGTTTGAAGGTGAAATTAGAGTCATGTGATTTCAATCAATGGGATGATAATCAGGTGTGAGTGGGCACCCTGTGTTATTTAAAGAACAGGGATCTATCAAAGTCTGCTCTTCACAACACGTTTGAGGAAGTGTATCATGGCACAAACAAAGGAGATTTCTGAGGACCTCAGAAAAACAGTTGTTCATGCTTATCAGGCTGGAAAAGGTTACAAAACCATCTCTAAAGAGTTTGGACTCCACCAATCCACAGTCAGACAGATTGTGTACAAATGGAGGAAATTCAAGACCATTGTTACCCTCCCCAGGAGTGGTCGACCAACAAAGATCACTCCAAAAGCAAGGCGTGTAATAGTCTGCGAGGTCACAAAGGACCCCAGGGTAACTTCTAAGCAACTGAAGGCCTCTCTCACATTGGTTAATGTTCATGTTCATGAGTCCACCATCAGGAGAACACTGAACAACAATGGTGTGCATGGCGGGGTTGCAAGGAGAAAGCCACTGCTCTCCAGAAAAAAACAGGTTCATCTGCAGTTTGCTAAAGATCACGTGGACAAACCAGAAGGCTATTGGAAGAATGTTTTGTGGACGGATGAGACCAAAATAGAACTTTTTGGTTTAAGTGAAAAGCGTTATGTTTGGAGAAAGGAAAACACTGCATTCCAGCATAAAAACCTTATCCCATCTGTGAAACATGGTGGTGGTAGTATCATGGTTTGGGCCTGTTTTACTGCATCTGGGCCAGGACGGCTTGCCTTCATTGATGGAACAATGAATTCTGAATTATATCAGAGAATTCTAAAGGAAAATGTCAGGACATCTGTCCATGAACTGAATATCAAGAGAAGGTGGGTCATGCAGCCAACAAGACAACAACCCTAAGCACACAAGTCGTTCTACCAAAAAAAGGTTAAAGAAGAATAAAGTTAATGTTTTGGAATGGCCAAGTCAAAGTCCTGACCTTAATCCAATCGAAATGTTGTGGAAGGACCTGAAGCGAGGAGTTAATGTGAGGAAACCCACCAACATCCCAGAGTTGAAGCTGTTCTGTAAGGAGGAATGGGCTAAAATTCCTCCAAGCCGGCGTGCAGGAATGATCAAAAGTTACCGGAAACATTTAGTTGCAGTTATTGCTACAAAGGGGGGGTCACATCAGATACTGAAAGCAAAGGTTCACATACTTTTGACACTCACAAATATGTAATATTCAATCATTTTCCTTAATAAATAAATGACCAAGTATAATATTTTTTTCTCATTTGTTAAACTTGTTTCTCTTTATCTACTTTTAGGACTTGAATGAAAATCTGATGATGTTTTAGGTCATATTTATGCAGAAATATAGAAAATTCTAAATGGTTCACAAACTTTCAAGCACAACTGTATGTATGAGGGAAGTGTGACAGTGGTGTGGTCTGCGGCAGGAGTGATGGATGCATTCAAGTTGGAGGTGGGAATTACGTCAGGGATCGGATCTGAGCCCTTTCTTATTTGTAATGATGATGGACAGGTTGACAGACGAGATTACACAGGAGTCCCCGTGGACTATGATGTTTGCTGATGACATTGTGATCTGTAGTGATAGTAGGGAGCAGGTTGAGGAAACCCTGGAGAGGTGGAGATATGTTCTAGAGAGGAGAGGAATGAAGGTCAGTAGGAACAAGACAGAATACATGTATGTAAATGAGAGGGAGGTCTGTGGAATGGTGATGCAAGGAGTAGAGTTGGTGAAGGTGGATGATTTTAAATACTTGGGATCAACAGTACAGAATAATGGGGATTGTGGAAGAGAGGTGAAGAAGAGAGTGCAGGCAGGGTGGAATGGGTGGAGAACAGTGTCAGGAGTATTTTGTGACAGAGGGGTATCAGCAAGAGTGAAAGGGAAGGTCTACAGGATGGTAGTGAGACCAGCCATGTTATATGGGTTGGAGACGGTGGCACTGACCAGAAAGCAGGAGACAGAGCTGGAGGTGACAGAGTTAAAGATGCTAAGATTTGCAATAGGTGTGACGAGGATGAACAGGATTAGAAATGAGAACATTAGAGGGCCAGCTCAAGTTGGACGTTTGGGAGACAAAGTCAGAGAGGCGAGATTGCATTGGTTTGGACACGTGCAGAGGAGAGATTCTGGGTATATTGGGAGAAGGATGCTAAGGATAGAGCTGCCAAGGAAGAGGAAAAGAGGAAGGCCTAAGCAAAGGTTTATGGATGTGGTGAGAGAGGACATGCAGGTGATGTGTGTAACAGAACAAGATGCAGAGGACAGAAAGATATGGAAGAAATTGATCCTCTGTGGCAACCCCTAATGGTAGCAGCCAAAAGAAGAAGAAGAAGAAGAAGAAGAATCTTTTCTCTCATAAATTAATCACCATTTAGTTTTTTTGATTACCTGTTTGCTTTGCCCTTTGCTGCTCTTATTTTTTTTTAACAGAAAGCATGGAATAACTCTAAAATATTAATGAAGGAAATAAAGGAAATCATAGAAATTAAAAGGTAATCTTTTATTTTGTTCCTCAATTATCTGTTCATTTAAAAATTCTAACTACTTAGGAGTACAGCAAGCACAGAAATAACTTTTATTACCCCAGTATATACGGAAGGCCATGGGAACATCTAAGGCATAGTGAATGCCTTTTGCAATACTGCAGGACCATCTTCTACATCACAGAAGGGTAAAGGAGGTAGAGCTTACACTTGTGGACTTTAAATTACATTTTTCTAAGGAGACAAGACACAATGCTACAGTAAGTTTTGGAGTTAATCCTGAATATTGTAACTGGTACATGATAGGACTACAACATAATATGATAAAGACTGGCAGCATGCAACAGGAGAATATTGAAAATTAAAAAGGAGCCGATATTTCAGAGTTATGCGCAACACAATTTTTGATGCTTAGTGTTTTTTTGATGCCAAAGGGAAGCCTGGAGAATTATTGGCAGGTTGAAGGACAAAAGAAATATTATAGCTGTATGGTATTTTGTTATTCTTAGTATTTTATTGGTGGAACTTTTTTCTTTTCAGATATTGCTTCTTTACAAATAAAGTTAATGTCTCTTGTATTTTGAACAGAAATGTGGAAGAAAAGCATGCTTTAACAACTCAGATACTACAGTTGATTTTAAAAGTACAGTAAGTGGTTCGTTTGTATCCTGTTTAATTTGATTGTCATTAGTAACTGAATTCAAAGGTTACTGGGTTAAGCAACCACCTGGAAAGATTTTTTCTTAGAATAGATGATTCATGTCTGGTATTTGAAATTTAAACCAAGATAATGGAGGCAAATACAAAATATTTCTAAATACAACCTATTTACAGGTAGTGCAGTTTATTGGTAATATAAACAACCATGGATGAACTTTAAAACAGTGTTTTATTTTGATTATGTGCATACCTGCTCTGATGTAACTTTGACAAAAAAAATATATTATAGAGACACAAGGAAAACCACAAATGCATGGCATGCACAATGATTAGTAAACCTAAAGGAATTAGATTACTGAAATCTTATATTATTTTTGCAACAGTGCATATCATAAATCAATTGGTGAGTATGCCAAGCTTTGAAAGTAAAGGTTAAATATAGGAGATGCACAGTAGTTGAAATGTTTTGCTTTGTTTAGAGTTTCATAAAACAGATGGCACATGTCTGTGGAGTACCATAATTTACTAAAAATGCTATTTAAGAAAATTGGAAGGAATTCCTGCTATATTCCAAAGATGTCCTTTCATTCTGACTTGTATTTTAAAATTTAGGTCTTTCCATGACACATTTAGAGTCCAATTCTGAGAGGGCCTGAGCCTTCAACCTCTGTTTGTAGACTTCACTTTAGTACTGGCTGACTTAAGCCTGTTCAAGTTTTACAGTTATAGGTCATCTTTGCACCTAGGGTCTTGGAGTACAGAATATACATTAATTAAACATAAAAATTGACATCAGACCACACCATCACATTTATTGCTTACAAGCACTGCTGCAGAAAGTCTTTCCACTTGCCGAAGTAGTAGTAATAATAATAATAATAATAATAATTACAATACTTTTTTTTATTTAATGGCACCTTTCTAGACACTTAAGAACACATACACTCATTATAAATTACAATAACACAAATAACAAATAATATGAATGATTAAGAAGAAAGCAAGTTATGGCACTAATAAGGCAATTCTCAAAAGTAACATTTTAAGATGCTTTTTAATTAAATAAACAGAATTAATATTATGAAGAATGGCGTTCCAAAGCTGAGGAGCAGTGTTATTAAAGGCCTGACTTCCCAAGGAAGACAGGCAGACTGATGGAACAACACAGAGGACAAAAGTAGAAGAGTGTAGTTAGCAGACCAATGAATAATATTTAAGAACATCTTTTAAATATGTAGACGCCAGATTGTGGAGTGCTTTGCAAGCGAAGACAAACATCTTAAAAGTTAATATAACACTTAACAGGGAGCCAATGGAGTTTATATAGAGTAGGTATACTGTGAATATAAGTCTTAGTTTGGCATAATTCTGAGCTGCAGCTTGTTTACAAGTTTAGACAGGATACAAGACAATAAAATGTTTCAATAGTTTAGCCTTGATGTGATAAATGCATGAATGAGTGTCTCAGCTACAGAGAAGGATCGAGAGGAACAGTAGTGGCTTGTGAAAAAAATTTGGGCAGGAGCACAGTTCTTGGAGGGAGAAACTGAAACAGCACACAAACTGTAATACTGCTTACACAAACAGCACTTTGAGCAGTGAGAGGAGCACTACATAAATATGAAGAATTATTAGTAGTAGTAGCGTAGCCAGAAATTTGTTGGTGGGTGGGCATATAAAACCAGATAAGACGGTTTATAGAACTTGATCATCAGCAAACAAACAAGGGGGATCCTCTAATAAAACCCTGCTCAGTAAAGCACACAACGTTGGAAGATGCAAGCACACAAATTCAAACACCCAGCCCATTAAAAAAAAAATCTATCCTTCTTGATTATCACAAGAAGAAAATTAAACATATGGCCTTAAGATGATGCAAAAAAAAAAGAAAACATTTAACTTGCATGATTGAACCCAAACTATAGATACCAATAATAGCCTACGGTGAACAACACTGTCAAGTGAATGTTTTTCTCTGTCTCAAGCTCTTGCTCAGTTCAGCATTCTTGACCTGCATGACTTTAACTAAGGGAATAAAAAACACAGTGTATAAAAAGAAAAGACAGACTATGAATCACAACATCCCAATTCTATTGTCAGGTTGCATGCAAAACATTTTGCTTGCTTGTATTTATTACTATTTAATTTCTATTTTATGAAATACATAACATTACTTTGCACATCATTGAATTGCTTCTGTGATTACAAGTTGTGGGTATTATGAATGCATATAGTTGCAGGAGCTGTAGAATGCCTAGTAAATTAAGGCCCTTTATTATCAAGGCAACTATTGTTACATTACAGGTTTAGGCACCACAATGTTCGCAACTCATTTAATGCATCGTTTGGAGAAGTGATCACTGTGGGCTTATCTGAGCTCTCTCTCTCATCATGGCCATGCAAAGCCAATTCAAAATTTCACAGTCTATTATTCGGGACAGGATGTGTCAATTTTTGATCAACTCTTTGTTGTGCCTTCTAATGCCAATCCTGTAGCCTTCATTTAGCTGTTCAGCAATACTAACAACAATTTAAGAAGGGGTTTCATTAAAGAAATAAGTGAATTTTCTTTGATTTCTGAAGTTCTGCTTTAAGTTGGCATGTGTAAAGTCACGCTTGCTCATCTGTAGTTATATAACATTAAAGATGGGTGTGAACTGTAACCCATTCACGTCAACGTGACATACATTAGATTAAAAAACCTAAAACAATACTAATTTGCAGCCAATAAATGTGGGAGTGCCTGGGGCACAGAGAGCTGTAGCCTCCGTAAAAATCTGAAAGCAACCAATTAAAAGGCAGCCTCACATCACCTGCTTGCCAAAAGATGAAGCACTTTCATAGAATCTTATTTGGGTGGCATCCTTCACTCCGGAAATACTGTATAAGTATACACCAGGCCCGTTGTGCAAATAAATACATTTATTTCAAGGTTATTTCACTTTACCTAATTATTTTAAGAACAGTTTTTAAAATATCTGGGGGGGTGGCGCCCCACCATCTCGCATTACAAACTGCCACTGGTGAAGAATGAAATCTAGAAATGTTATGAACATGATAAAAGGTAGCACAGGATGATTTGCTTTAAATTTTCATGGTTTTAAATTCTCTCTCTCTCTCTATGTATATATATATATATATATATATATATATATATATATATATATATATATATATATATATATATACACACTCAGCAAAAAAAAACGTCCCTTTTCAGGACTGTGTATTTCAACAATAATGTTTTAAAATCCAAATAACTTTACAGATCTTCATTGTAAAGGGTTTAAACAATGTTTTCCATGCATGTTCAATTAACCATAATCAATTAATTAACATGCACCTGTGGAATGAGTCGTTAAGACCTTAACAGCTTACAGAAAGTAGGCATTTAAGGTCACAGTTCTAAAAACGCAGGATGCTAAAGAGACTTGTCTACCGACTGTGAAAAACACCCAAAGAAAGATACCCAGGGTCCCTGCTCATCTGCGTGAGCGTGCATTAGGCATGCTTCAGGGAGGCATGAGGACTGCTGATGTGGCTAGGGCAATAAATTGCCATGTCCGCACTGTGAGACGCCTAAGACAGCACTACAGGGAGACAGGAAGGACAGCTGATCATCCTCGCAGTGGAAGACCACGTGTAACAACACCTGCACAGGATCGGTACATCCGAATATCACACCTGCGTGACAGGTACAGGATGGCCACAACAACTGCCCGAGTCACACCAGGAACACACAATCCCTCCATCAGTGCTCAGATTGTCCGCAATAGGCTGAGAGAAGCTGGACTGAGGGCTTGTAGGCCTGTTGTAAGGCAGCTCCTTACCAGACATCACCAGCAACAACGCCACCTATGGGCACAAACCCACCTTCGCTGGACCAGACAGGAGTGGCAAAAAGTGCTCTTCACTGATGAGTCACGGTTTTGTCTCACCAGGGGTGATGGACGGATTCGTGTTTATCGTCAAAGGAATTGAGCACGTCTGGGACCTGTTGGATCGCAGGGTGAGGGCTAGGGCCATTCCCCCCAGAAATGTCCAGGAACTTGCAGGTGCCTTCGTGGAAGAGTGGGGTAACATCTCACAGCAAGAACTGACAAATCTGGTCCAGTCCATGAGGAGGAGATGCACTGTAGTACTTCAAGCAGCTGGTGGCCACACCAGATACTGACTGGTACTTTTGATTTTGAGCCTCCCTTCATTCAGGGACACATTGTGAAACATTTTTAGTTTATGTCTTATGGTGTTGACTCTTTTAGTGTTCATACAAATATTTACACATTAAGTTTACTGAAAGTAAAAACAGTTGAAAGTCAGAGGACGTTTCTTTTTTTGCTGAGTAAATATTCATAGCATCTGTGTTCTGAGTCTTGATCTGATTGTATGGGTTACCACCAGGTAACGCATGTGGCTGGTCTGCCAGTCTGCAAACTTCCGCCACGGGCCTTCTCAGTTGCAAGAAGCAGATTATAGCATGTTACATAGTTTACTGTCAAATAATGCAAAGAGTACACGACACGTGTTTCGCCCTTATTTGGGCTCATCAGGCGTACACACTCCACTGCAGATCGAGACTCAGACTACGGATGCTATGAATGAATTTTTCCGATCTCCAGGTTGTCAAATAAATGAACCACACTCCATGGCACATCGTAAAGGGACTTCGTCTTTGATGCTGACGACCGAGGTTCGATCCCCGTGAGAGGTGCAGTGGAGTGTGTATGCCTGATGAATTCAAATAAGGGCGAAACGCGTGTCATGAACTCTTTGCATTATTTGACAGTAAACTATGTAATATATATATATATATATATATATATATATATATATATATATTTTTTTTTTTCTCCTGTATTTTTATTCAAATAATTAACAAACAATAGAGCAGAAAGGGTAAGGGATGCTGAAAAGTAGCAGCTATAGTATTATAATCCCCTGTGTGATCATTAGGACACAAAGACTTAAGTCACATAATTAAATATATAACTTTAAAAACCGTATCAATTATGATTAGGTAAATTATTGCATCCTACTGTATAAAACACAAATATTTGTTACATTATTGTAATTTAACAATACAGAAGTACAAGTAAAAACCTGGAATTCTTCGGAATAACCAACCTGGGGGCTCGGTGGATCCTCAGCAACATATTAATGAGCCACTCAAATCAGTTTTTATAATTTTGGCTAAAATACTTCACATTAGGGGTTAATTAGGAGATATCTTGCTTACCTTTGAACACATGAGAAATGTAAATATAATGTGAAGGAATCTAAAACACCGTCACCATTCCAAGTCAGAAAGAATATTACCAATACAAAACTGGGTTAAAATGAACCCTGGATCTTCAAACAGAGCAAAGTGGTGCTCTAACTGCAAGGAGACAACCTGTCTAGATCTCACCATATGATTTCTTGGTCCTATGTAAGTTCAGAACATGTAGGACTGGTGGAAAGAATGTCATTTGGAACTCCAGCAGTACTTCACAGGGCATACCTTGAAGCAGACATGTGCTAGTGTTTAGCCCCTCCAACCTCCGCTATGTTGAGATTGAAGTTGGAAGTGGAGTCGTAAACAAGAGCCCATCAGCTAAAGGATGAGTGGTGAGGCCAGAGCAGAGAACTGGAAAAAAGATTAAAGTGCTTAAAGAGTAATTGCTTGGGCAAGTGGGCAGCTGCCCCAACAGGTAGAAAGTGGACACTGGCATCATGCTTGTTGCTTTTCCTCTTTTACATTGTTACTTTGTGCCTTACTCCCTTTGTACATCTCTCCCCCTCCCTCAATTGTTATAATAAACTCTTATTTTTGGTTATTTTGGCCTCTTATGCTTCTTTGTGCTCTAGAGTACAGCTTGTAAGCATGCTGTAAAGTCCATGCTTTTAATAAATTATCTGAAACAGTGTACTATGTTAAAGTAAAAAAACACACTTATCCATACTTAAACTTAAAAAGAACACATTTATACAAGTAACTGGCAAAAACTGAAAGCAGAAAAGGTAAAAAACAATAATATCTATACTGCATATGTAAGCCAGACAATTTCTCCAGTTTATAATTTTTCATGTTACTTCAGTGATTTTTTTGCTAAAATGAATCACGTTAAACACAATTACAGTAAAATGTACATGATTTGAATAAGTGTGTACAAATAGCTTAATGGTGAATTTTCCACAGGTTTGAAATGTATTACCAGAATATTCTGTTTTTATGGCAAACTGTAAGGGTTCAACTGGCAAACACACATTTCTGAACAACTTTATTGTTTTCATTTGATTCCATTGAAATACTGCTCTATTTCTGTTATAAATGCAATTTGAGAACATGTGTATAATGAAAAATGCTGTATAAAATATACATTCACAGATGTAAAGTTATAAATGTTAATTTTACTATGATATCAGTTACATGCATACAGTATTGTTTCTATCTACAGAGTTACTGGCCTTCCACACCTTGCTACATATATCTATTTTTGATGTATTCTCGGTATATGAAGACATCCTTCTTGCACAGTGATTGTACCAGACTCTTTCCAGCTTGAATATGGTTTTCAAATATCTCTGTGGACTTCCGGCTCACTGCTGGTGGTTGAACAGCATAAATGCTGTCATCAGAAAAATCTGAGATGTAATCTCTATTAAAAAAAAAAAAGTTGAATTCATCAGATTTACAATAATCTTTTTATTTATAGGAGATGATATTTTTATGAGATGGGAATGTAAAAATCAAACATTTACCAAAGAAACATAATTAAAGTAGACATTAAAGAGAACCAAGATGCTCTTTCATAAGATACTCCATCCATTCATTTTTTAAAATCACTATGTTTCCCAATAGCAACAGTTGTAAAAGAATCATCAAGCTCAGCAATGAAATTCCAGTCTATTGCAGGAGAACACGTGTGGTGCTAATGTGATTCAAATGGTGCTCAATGGAGTGCTTTCATGCAAGTTTTTTTTAAATAGTGTTTAGTGTATCCAATACTTCAAAGCAAGTTATCCAATATGTCAAGTTAAAATGGTGTGGTGATTTTTGTACATTTGTTTAACTTTTGAGAAGGCTATTGTTCAGTTTTTACTATTGTGCAAGTGGAAGCTCCTTGGTGTTTTCCATAGCTGGTTACAGCAGAAATGCACAAACCCACTGACAACTGAAAAATGAAAGAGGACAAGCAGGTGATGAGGGTATCA
The DNA here is from genome assembly GCF_016835505.1 of Polypterus senegalus. Lineage (NCBI taxonomy): Eukaryota > Metazoa > Chordata > Cladistia > Polypteriformes > Polypteridae > Polypterus > Polypterus senegalus. Next base: position 127,979,112 of record NC_053156.1, on the reverse strand, counting down.
AGGCAGCTGGTGAAACAACAGGTAAATCACTTTCTTACTGTTAAAATTTATCATGGGTAACCAAAATTGTGAGATATACTCATCATGTGCTGCAAATAACAAATCAAAAGACTTCACCCAAATTTCCATTATAAAGATAGATTGTATGAAAAAAGAAAGAAAAGGAGGACAACAGGGAGGCAGAGATATGTGAGTTGCTAAAGGAGGAGTGAGCACTATTCTATGGGGTCAAATCAAGTTAAAGATGTCCTACTTCTATTTTGAGTACCTTATGAAGCTAGGAAGTTTCTTTGATAATATTAGTTTATTAGGGCAGATGAAGTAGCATCAGTCTGCCACCTTTAATCCCAACCATAGACAACTTGTAGGTGACTTCTTTATTAGGGTAAATGGTAGCAGGTCTGTACCAGTATGAGGCATCCATAAAGTTTGTACTACTTTCCGAGTGGGTAAAACAAGCAACATCAATAACAATGTGGATAACCCTTTTTGGACAGAACTGGTGTAAATGTAACTTTCACTGAATACATCAGAAAAAATGCATACAAAAAAATGACTGCTAATTTTGCAGATCTGTTTCTAAGAGCAAGGTTAAAGGCTTAGATGCAGAACTGTCAAGATCAGGGGTGCCCACACTTTTTCGGCTTGTGAGCTACTTTTAAAATGACCAGGTTGAAATGATCTACCGTGATCCCTCGCTATATCACGCTTCGACTTTCGCGGCTTCACTCTATCGTGATTTTTTCTCATACATGCTTATGTCACTACGCATGTGCTTTCTGAGAACTTTTATCTAAACCCCACGATGGCTCCTAAACGTGCTGCTTTTTCTAAGCCTTCTGACAATAAAATTAAGTGCCGGAGGAAGATGCTTACTATCCAGGAGAAGGTGAAACTCTTGGATATGATCAAAGATGGCAATACCCTACAAAAGCCTCCTCATGCATATGAAAAGACAGCGCCAGCAACTGCCTATCAAGATGTTCTTCAGCCGCGCACCCAGATACCCACTGCCTACTCTTAGTACTCCTTCAGCGGAAGAAGACAACGATGCACCTGCTGAAGATACTGCACCACCTGAAGACTCTCCTACTGAGGTTGTGCCTTCATAGGTTAGTGGTTGTGTGTAAGAACTGTGTGTGTGTGTAATTAAATGTACAGTACAATAATCTACTATATAAAAGCAGTCGGGATTGTCCTTCTGTCCCGTGAGTGCAAAGTGTAGCGGTATTATGCTTATCACAGACTTACTACTTGCGGTATGAAGCGACGCGATGTGAGCAGAGTTCTGGTGCTCCCATGGTTCCCTTGCTTTTTGTGCGTGGTGCGCTGGAAAAATAGACAAAATTATGTCTCTGAAAATAATTGATGTTGATGGAGTACAAATGCCTCACCACGTAGTAAATATCAGGAGAGATGGTGCTTGCTTATTCTCATCTATAGCTTATTTAGTGCATGAAACTCCGTCTTTAGCGGTACAGATTCGGGCTGACATTGTACGACTTTGGACAGGCAATCGAGGGGATAAAAAAAAAAGTAGGTTTTCGGGAGATGTTATGAATGGGCACTTTGATGTTCTCATTCCCTACACTTACATGCCTGATGTACACATGGAGCGCACACAAATTGAGGATAAAAGTCGGTCACCTTAAAAGGCGGGTGAGCCTAGTAATAATATGATATATGTAACGTCTAATATGTCTTATTTTCTCTTATTTTGTCTAATATATTGGTTAATACGAGTGTAATGGTGACTAAAGTGTGTTATTTCATGTCTAGAGGGCTCTAATAATGTTAAAAAACGTATTTAGAAGGTCGTAAGCAGGTTTTCTATACTCTAACTGCAAAAATATTCGATTTATAAATAAAGAATCCTACTTCGCGAAAATTCATTTATCACGGTAGAGTCTGGAACGGATTAACCGTGATAAACGAGGGTTCACTGTATATATATACAGTATATATATATTGTAAAGGACAGCCGGGTTGGGGCCCGGCGTGGCTGCTAGGGGGAGCTACCTGCTTCCCACAGCCCGGCTGGACGAGCTTTCAGCCCCACCCGGAGGTGCAATCGGGACCAGGTGGTTAATCACCTGGAATGCTTCCGGGTGGACTATAAAAGGGCCCAGCCACCACCACTCGGGGAGCCAGAGTTGGGAGGAAGGAGACGAAGCTTGCCTGGGAGGAGTGGTAGAGAATTGTGGTTTGTTTTTGTGCTTTGTTTTGTACTTTGGGACTGTGTTTGGGCTGTGTGGCACGGGGAAGACGTGTCACATAGCTGAAGAAAAAATAAAGCCTGTGTGTTTGTGTACACATGCATCTGCGTGGTCTGTGCCGGGTCAGGCGCTACATAGCGCCTTTTTTTACAAAATATATATATATATATATATATATATATATATATATATATATATACTGAGTATACTTTATACATAAAATATATGTTGTCGTACCTTGCATAACTGAATAACCCTTATGGCACAATAACAATTCAATACATTTATGGTCATTACAATATTTGGATATAATAACCTTCATGTGGGAAAAGGCTGACTTGCATAAATAAGTAGAGCCGAATAATGCAGTCAAGGAGGTAGCACATTTCCTCATGTTTGGGTACTTTTCCTCTGTAAGTTCCAAAACTATCTATGAGCCCCATACTTCAGCTGAATGTCATCCTGTAGTGTCAAAATCTCATCCTCCACTGTAGAGGAGTTTTAGGTGAAACAGTGTTGCAATTTTTGATGCGGGTAAATCACCCTCAACATCTTCCCTAAATGGATAGCACTTAAATGTAGCAATTGGCTCAAATGAAGCTGAGTCTTGAAACCGTCTGTCAACGTCTGACAGACAATTTTCAATCTGCTCTGTGTAGCGTATTCTGTCAATTTGCGCACACGCCTTCCATTGCATGTCCAGCTCTGATGTGAGGTTTTGGATGTTCCCAAATCAAGGTGCCGCAGCTTTGAGTACAGATGTTGCATTTTTCATTTGAAAGCATTAAGATTATTAACACTAATTGTTATTAAGTTGCTTCTATTCTGCATGTTTAATGACAAAGATACACTCCTTTTCCTCTGGCCAGGGGTCTTGAAATCTCAGCAGGAATTTCTCTCTAGCCATCTGCCTCAACGAAGGCCTATTTTATCATCTCTCCATCTTGGAAGGACTTCTTATACTTAATGATTGAGTGACTCACCCAGAACGATGCTTCGGTGTGTCTGCCTTTGCTTTTGAAATCAGCCGAGTGAAAAATAATGGTTGTCCGATTAACTGCGATTTTAGTTCCCTCTCCTTTCTCTTTCTCAGATCACTTTTCGGAAGGAAGTCAGTTTCGTAGTTGTTATGAACAGTTCGAAAGTGCCTTTCCACATTTTCCTTCTTTGGAATAGCAATGATAGATTGACAGATCAGACAAACGCACTTGACACTGTGAGAGAAAAAAATCCTCTTCCAATTCCACATCCAGCCGATAACCAACAATTGTTTTTTTAAAATCCCTTCTTTAGTCGATATAAATTGGAAGGCTAACTAGATCACTTAGATAGCTGGAGTTTTGCAGTAGCTTGCGCATTTGATCATGCGTGCGGGATGACCAGTGTGTTAGAAGAAAAGAGATGTCAGACTGGCCGCCCTTTATGTCAATCAAGTGGCAAATGCCATAGGGAGGATATATGATAGACTAACATGTAAAAAAAAATTTTTTTCAGTGCAACGCGATCTACCTGTACTACCTTTCTGATCTACCAGTTGATCGCGATCAACATATTGGGCACCCCTGGTCAAGATGGTCTTCTCTTGTGCCATGTGCTTGTCTATGTCCATAACCTTGTTCAGGACTAAGTGGGTTAGAAAATGACATGACAGCTCTAACAAAATAATATTTTTTTTGTATTTTTAACTGCTTGAGCTCATTGTTCTTCCAAGTTAATGAGAATATTTATATCAATGTAAAACACATAAATCCTTTACACAGACAGTTTCCCATAGATTATCACTAGCAGAATACCCGCGCTTAGCAGCGGAGAAGTAGTGTGTTAAAGAAGGTACGAAAAAGAAAAGGAAAAATTTGAAAAACAACGTAACTTGATTGTTAATGTAATTGTTTTGTCATTGATATGAGTGTTGTTCTCATATCTATCTATCTATATATATATATATATATATATATATGTTGTTTTCATGTCTATCTATATATATATATATATATATATATATATATATATATATATATATATATATACCCAGCTTGGAGAGTAGTGTGTTAAAGAAGGAAAGAGAAAGAAAAGGAAACATTTTGAAAATAACGTAACATGATTGTCAATGTAATTGTTTTGTCACTGTTATGAGTGTCGCTGTGATATATATATATATATATAGCAAAATACCAGCCTTAGCGATGTCATGTGTTAAAGAAGTTATGAAAAAGAAAAGGAAACATTTTAAAAATAATGTAACATGATTGTCAAAGTAATTGTTTTGTGTATTTGGCGGCAGCGTCACAAAGTTTTTAGTCTAGCTGCATCAGAAAATGTACCACAACGTCTGACACGCCTCTTTTTTAGTGTTTTCTCACAGCTTGGATTGCTGCTGTCATATATATACATACACACACACACACATACATACATATATATACACATACATATCTTCATATCTACATATCTACAGTATATACATATTTACATATACATATATATATATATATATATATACATACCTATCTACATCATATATACACATACATACATACATACATACATACACACACAAATTATATATATGTGTGTATGTATGTATGTATGTGTGTGTATATATATATACACATAGATATACTTGTGTGTATGTTTGTATGTGTCTATATGTGTGTGTATAGCTTTGGTCACTGAGTGCAAGGGAAAAATAATAAAATATAGTCTATAAGTTATTAAACAGTAAAACATTAACGTTTTAAGAAGTACAGGTACATTGAGCACTACTGGAGTGGTTTCAGGTAAACTACATTTTAAAGACTGTGTAACACAACAGGTAAGTAACTAACAGCAGCTAAAATGTATATGGATCATCTCTCGGTAGTAGATCCCTTTTGAAAGGCGCTACACGACGGTTGTGGTATAGAAATTACATTTTCTATGTGAACGTTCAAATTTGTGCCTCTGGTAATGTGCCTTACCGGCATTTAAAGAAAATTAGTTTTGTGTCCTCTGCAGTGTTAAGAGAGAAAGGCTTTGGTTTGGGATAAAAGGAAAAAAGGTGTAAAGAAAGGAAAGTTGCCTTTTTCTTTTATATAGTATAGAGAGATGTGTTCGCTGACGGTATGATCGGCTTTTGGGGACAGTCGCGGTGGGTCACTTTGACTTAAGGCAGAAGCGCAGTCAGCGTCTCAAAGGCCGGCACAGCTATGCGCGCGCGCTGGCTGCTCGACTTTGCTGGGCAGGAGACCACAGTTTTTGCAGACACGCTCATGATATCAAAAGTCTCAGCGCTCTTTGGAGGTCATTCATATATTATATATATAGCAAAATCCCCAGCGTCTCACAGCGGAGAAGTAGTGTGTTAAAGAAGTAATGAAAAGAAAAGGAAACATTTTAATAATAACGTAACATGATTGACATTGTCATGAGTGTTGCTGTCATATATATGCCTGCCTAAATAAGTCACCCTCGCTTTGCTCTTACTTTATTTACCGTTCATTTAATCATGGCTATTGGCAGAAAAATTATAAAATGGAAGGAGGATGGCTTTACCAAAACAATTATTGATGGCGAATCGATTATTCATAAAGCTTGAATTGGTGATGTTTTTCTGTGTTAACCTCATATTTTTTCAGACTTCTTCTCAAACTAAGGTGGTGCGAGGGTAAAATGAATCGGGATGCGCTGATCAATGTAATCGGTGTACAGTACCAGGAAATCATGCATTGACAAAAGCTCCCCTTTGCTTGTAATGCAAAGTGTGATTAAATGCATTATTTTTAACGCGTTATGGAGCACATGCATCGAAGCTTCTCAGCTGTGCTTGTGCTAAGAAAAGGAAAGATTTTAAAAATAACGTAACACGATTGTCAATGTGACCTTTTGTAAGTAGTGCCTGGAGGATTCAGTGTGTAGAAACTCTAGAGACAGCGTGTGTATTAACTTGTGGATTTTTCTGTGAGTATTTGGTGGCAGTCTGACAAAGTTGCTTCGGAAGACGGCATTAGCCGCGGAGCTCAGCTCAGACCGAAATTAGATGAATGGGAGGGGAGATGATGACGTGACTCTTCCACCCGCCTTAACCGTCAATCCCCCACAAACACAGTCTCTCGGAATTTGCATAAGCACACCCCTTCACCTACAATTTTAACTTAGTTACAAAGTGATCAAAACTCTCGTTTATATCCTGCGTCCTCTCATTAAACTTGTATCCCGCATTACCTGTGGGCATGTGAAACGCCAGCGTAGCCTGTCTATGAACTTAATTTAAAGTTTAGGTTTACACCTTGCTTTCTTTCCGAGGCAGCAACACTCATGAATATGGTAGTATATGTCACTCGCTCGCTTCTTATTGTTTTTCGCTGCCTTCTCAATTATATAATGCATGTTTTCTTAAGCGCTTTTTGGAGGTCTTCCTGGTTTTCTACGCACTGCGTTGACAATCAGTTCACGTGATTACGTGGGAGGCGTGATGATGTCACACGAAACTCCGCCCTTCCAGCTCAACTCCATTACAGTTAATGGAGAAAAATACCTTCCAGTTATGACCATTAGGCGTAGAATTTCGAAATGAAACCTGCCCAACTTTTGTAAGTAAGCTGTAAGGAATGAGCCTGCCAAATTTCAGCCTTCTACCTACACGGGAAGTTGGAGAATTAGTGATGAGTGAGTGAGTGAGTGAGTGAGTGAGTGAGGGCTTTGCCTTTTATTAGTATAGATCACTCATCTTGTATTTATATTTTACGCCTTTTGCCTTTTTGTAGCATTTTGTAACACCCCACTGATGGCTTCATCCCATATAGCACATTGTGCTCTTATCTGTAAAATTAAATATACTGTAATATTCAAATTACTAATTTAAATGGAATAAGTAGAAATTAGAAATAAAAATCCATAAATTGAATTTCATAGCATAAATACTAAAAATAAAAAAAAAATGATATACAAGAGAAATAAATTTAGCACTGACTGTATTGCTTATAAGAACCTGAGACAATCACATGAAAACAATGTTTTAAATGTCAAAATGTGAAAAGTTCATTTGAGAATATCACAAATAATATGAAAGGTAACCCCAAGTGGTCTGTTCTGAATTTCAGTTGTAAGAAAACAGGGAAGGATAATATAAAAGATAATTTAAATGAATAATATGTGGAAGCATGGACCTGTTTAAGAGAGATGACAGTGGAGTTTTTAACCAGGCTGTTTAATGGAATCTTGGAAAGTGAGAGGATGCCTGAGGAGTGGAAAAGAAGTGTACCGGTACCTATTTTTAAGAATAAGGGGTATGTACAGAGCTGTAGTAACTACAGGGGGATAAAATTGATGAGTCACAGCATGAGGTTATAGGAAAGATAAGTAGAACCTAGGTTAAGAAGGGAGGTGATGATTAGTGAGCAGCAGTATGAGTTCATGCCAATAAAGACCACAACAGATGCAATATTTGCTCTGAGGATGTTGATGGAGAAGTATAAAGAAGTTATATTGTGTTTTTGTGGATCTGGAGAAAGCATATGACAGGTTGCCTCGAGAGGAGTTGTGGTATTGTATGAGGAAGTTGGGAGTGGCAGAGAAGTATGTAAGAGATGTACAGAATATGTACGAGGTAAATGTGACAGTGGTGAAGTCTACGGTGGAAGTGACGGATGCATTTAACATGGAGATGGGATTACATTAGGGATCGGCTCTGAGCCCTTTCTTATTTGCAATGGTGATGGACAGGTTGACAGATGAGATTAACCTGGAGACCCCTTGGACTATGATGTTTGCTGATGACATTGACACTCTATAACGAGAGTAGGGAGCAGGCTGAGGAGACCCTGGAGAGGTGGAGATATGCTCTAGAGAAAAGAGGAATGAAGACCAGTAGGAACAAGACAGAATACATGTGTGTGAATGACAGGAAGGACAGTGGAATTGTGAGGATGCAGGGAGTAAAGTTTGCAAAGGTGGAGGTGTTTAAATACTTGGGATCAACAGTACAGCATAATGGGGATTGTGGAAGAGAGGTGAAGAAGAGAGTGCAGGCAGGGTGGAATGGGTGGAGAACAGTGTCAGAAGTAATTTGTGACATACGTTATAAGCAACAGTGAAAGGGAAGGTCTACAGGACGGTAGTGAGACCAGCTATGTTATATTTGTTGGAGACGGCACTGACCAGAAATCAGGAGACATAGCTGTAGGTGGCTGAGTTAAAGATGCTAAGATTTGCATTGGGTGTGACGAAGGATGGACAGGATTAGAAATGAGTACACAAGAGGGTCAGCTCAGGTAGGAAGGTTGGGAGACAAAGTCAGAGAGGCGAGATTGCATTGGTTTGGACATGTGCAGAGGAGAGATGTTGGGTATATTGGGAAAAGGATGCTAAGGATAGAGGAAAAGAGGAAGACCTAAGAGAAGGTTTATGGATGTGGTGAGAGAGGACATGCAGGTGATCGGTGTAACAGAGCAAGATGCAGAGGACAGGAATATATGGAAAAAGATGAACCGCTGTGGCAACCCCTAACGGGAGAAGCCAAAAGAAGAAGATGATGACTAACATGAAAGAAATAAAACACAGAAAACAATATAGAAATAATTCTGAACTAACGAGTTTTCAGTTATTAAAAGCTCATTAATATATTAGAGTCAAAAGGGGAAATCAAGGATATAATAAACAATTAAAGACTGCGGAAAATGGAAAGCAACCAGTATTAAAAATAAAATGTCCAAGATCAAGTGTATCTAAGACAGCATTTTTCAGAAATTACTCTGAAAATTTCAGGAAACTTGGAAGAATGTTCCCATTATATAAAATGTTTCTGGGCATGTCACATTACACAACTGGTTTCATGGGAGTGTGCCACAGACAGCCTCTGATTCTCTAAGATTATCTAAATGAAGGCCACGACTGAAAATCCCTAGAAGAGTTATTTAAATCAGGCATGTCAAACATGCGGCCCGCAACACAGATCCTAGTTAGCACTAAACTTGTACAAAATGATTACTATCGTTTGTGATTGAATCATTCTGCATCTTTGGCGTTACTTATTGACTTTTCTTACTTCTGCCTTCTGACAAAAGCACGTTTTCCCATGGTATTACGGTACCGGAAACGTCATCTGCTAGTATAGTTGCAGCCGCGAAGTCAAAACTGAAGTGCTAGGCTACGGTCTCGGCCGACTACCGAGCCGCGAGAGAACTGCCAGCAACGGAGACTCACTCAGCGTAGGGCTACAGTAAAAAGGCTGCCCCCTTCACTGAGGACAATTTTCAGAACGCTAGGTGGGTGGGGCTTTGCAGCGGCGCAGAGAGAGGAGAGACTGCGGTGAGAGAGTATTACAACAATTTTTATGTTTCTGACAGTTTCCCCATATGACACGAGTCCACAGAAATCTTGTTACTACGAAGTCCATTCAGCAGCAGATACTTTCATTACAATGAAGTGACCGTGAAATGCTTGAATGAATTATCCACAGAGCAGTTAGTTCTGTGGTCACAGCTCAGTTGTGGACATTTACACAATGATCCCCAAAAAGAAACATTGTAAAAAATGTTCTTTCTTCGAACATTAATCGTACTGGTTTTTTTTTGCTGTTTTTGTTTTGTGTGGTTTTAAGCGATACCTTTTCCTTATTGCTCGTCAACATTTAAAAAAAATCTATTGGAATTTAACTCATTGTCACCCTTCTATTGAAATGGCATACTTGCTATATGTAAAAAAGAAGAAAAATCTCGGTTGCAATCGTATGCGAACTGCTGCATTTGAAGACGCCGAAAAAGCTGTTTTTATGTGGTTGCAGTGATGCTTGTTCAAGAAACATTCCTATTAATGTGGCACCTCATTCAAGAAAATATATGGTTTGTAAACTCTCTTGGGACCCGTACAAACAATCTCACACGTGGCAACAGTGCTTCGGGATGCACTTCAGCATGTCGTTCCTGTGGTGGTGGGGGAAGGGGGCATTCCAGATCCCAGATCCCAAAAGAGTTCAGAAACCTCACAATATGAAAAAGAAGAAAAGGATAACTGAGCTGACCACAACATGCTTCCGCATTTAGATAATGTTCACGTTGAATTTCTCCCTCCCAATTGCACGGCAGTGCTTCAGCCATTGGATTTGAGCATCATTCGCACCCTGAAAGTGTATTATCGCAAGGAGATACTGAGAAAAATTCTCGTCAGCATAACGTGTAGACAGGAGAAGGTTAAACTAACGTGAAAGAAGCTACTGAAGCTGCTTCCATTTCCAACATCCTATCTTTGTGATGGACTTTTTCTGCAGTGATAGCAACCAAAACGAGATTACGGAGCAGACTGAACATAAGCAACACACTTCGCGTGTCACTGTCTTCCATCCTCCCCAGATGGGATCGTCTGGTTGCAGGAAAACAACGTCAGGGCTCTCACTGATTCTGCATTATAGTAAGCTGTATAATTTCTATTAATATATTATAACGTAATAATAATAGAAATGTAATGTAAATTGTGTATAAAACTGCCCTATGAACCCTCCCATAATCACCCCACAAACTCCAACCTCCAACAGCCCACCTGTCCCAGGAAAAATTTGCTTCTAGTAAAGCGGCCCTTGGTGTCAAAAAGGTTGCAGACCACTGGGCTACACTACTGGCTGGGCTGCTGAGACTGGCCACTGGGCAGAACTGACCATCACGAGTAGTAATAGCTTGCATATTTTCACGTTTTTTTTTCCGCTCTAGTTTTATGTAATTTTGTGCTAGTATTGTAACAAACAGTTAGTGCAGACTACAGCTGAAGATCTGAAGTGGACGCGAAAGGTGGTGAGTTGTTTATTAACAAATGTTTGTGATTTTGAGTTTGTATAATTAGTGTAAGTCAGGGGGCTTTCAGCAAATTGGCTTATTTTACAATATTAACTTTGAAGTAAACTTAGTAAAGTAAAATTAGATTTTTGGAGGATTTGTTTTCCAACATGTATTACTGAACAATGAATTCAGTGAGCGTTTTCACGATTTCAGTTCACACGAACAGGACTTTGTGCTGTTTACGTCACCATACTTTTACAATGCTGAGAATGCGCCTGAGAATATCCAAATGGAATTGATTGAACTGCAGTCAGATTCTATTCTGATGGCAAAATACAACAAAGTTGGAGTGCCAGGCTTGTATACTTACCTGCCACCCTTGTATGTGCAGATCCATAAGTTGGCTTTGAGAGTACTGGCTATGATCAGAAGCACTTACCTTTGTGTGCAATTGTTTTCGTTAATGAAAGCTACCAAACCCCCACATCGCTCAAGACTTACTGTCGAGCACCTTTCATCCCTCATAAAAGTTGCAGCTGCACAAGATTTCTAGCCTGATATTAACAAACTGGTTACTAACAAGAAATGCCAAGTGTCGGGAGAAAAGAAATAAATCTCACACTGTAAGACTCCTATATAAGCAATGAATATAATATAATGAATATAATATAATAATATAGGGACTTAGCTAAGAGGTTAAGACTCTAATTGTACGCTGTTGTGCGGAGATTGTATTGAAATAAATTGCTTTTCTTTAAACTTTTAGTGTTACATTTTTTAAAATTTTCAGTATTGGAAAGAAAGCTACAGTAACTTTGTATAATAGTATAATAATATTTGTTACAGTGTGGCCCACTGAGGCACGTATGGCAGTCGAAGCAGCCCACCAATGGTAGTGAGTTTGACATGATTTAAATAACATAACCTTCACTAGATATAGAGCTTTTAAAGTAAAACAAAACAAAAACTTGATAAAACAGAACAAAACAATATTAAACAATATTATTTAGGTGAAATTACATATATCTTTTGATAAAGTGCTATTATTAAACATTATTTTCCTGCTAATAAGAAACTATTAAAATAACAGGGCAAATGATGCAGTAACTATTAAATGCAGGTTACATTATACCAATATCTTATTTGCAATCCATGCTATCCAATCAGAGGGAGAGTCTAAGCTTTCCAGAATTAGAGCCTTTGCATAAGCAGAAACCTATATAAGAAACCTACAAAAATGGTACTAAAAATCTGCACAAAACAACATCTCATTTTTTTTATTATTCATCTTTTTTGACCCCAGGCCACATATATATTATATTATATTATATACCTTACTCAAAAAGTTCTATATTTCTCCAATCCCCCATTCCACACTTGTCATTAATTGTTAAGTGACTCAATATGGTGTAAAACTGTATTTCTACATTACATTTTAAAATAACTAATCTGTTTTAGTAAACAAATTCAGTCATGATTACCAAAACTCTAGGGTTACTTAAGCAGCATTGCACAAATCTTTTCTTTTAATTGTATGTATTTTATAAAACAAAACTCCATTTATTTAAGTCAAACTTAAAAAGCCAAAATTCAACCCCCATCCAAGAGAAACAGAGGAGAGCAATCTGTACTACAAGAGCAAATCTGTAAAACAACAAATAAAGAAGAATGTCCTTTATCCCTGATATAAATGCTTATTCTAATATTTTATTAAATACATCTTGCTATATTTTAAAAATGTTTTGACCAGGTCCTCTAAGTGAGAATTGGATTTTTTCAATTTTCAAATTGTATAGAAAAACATATACCCACTGACTTATAACAGGTGGATAGGGATTCTTCCAGTTGAGCAAGGTAAGTCTAAGTGCTACTAGTGAGATATAAGCAATTACAATCAATTTGTCCTTCTCTGCTTTGAACTCATCTGGGAGTAAACCAAAAACAGCTTTTAATGAGTTGGCAGTGATTGTGACACCAAGACTGTCTGAGAGGCATTCAAAAATATTTGTCCAGAATGATGTTAATTTGGCATACACTCAAAACATAAAGCACAGTGAAGCTACAGTCAGACTTCAACGTTGACATGTTGAATCTTACCCTGGATACATTTTGGACAATTTAAAATGAGATAACTGTACACGATAAAAGATTTTAAGTTGGATAAAATAATGCTTTGCACATATGAAGGAGGAGTGTATTATATGCATGACTGCATTCCATTCCTTTTCAGAAATGTCAAGTGAATGATCCTTTTCCCAAAGTACCATAGGATCTTTGAAAGAAAGGGACTTTAAAATTTTTTGGTATATTGTTGATATGCTATCTGAGTTTTCTAGACTGATCAATATTGTCTATGGAACACAAATGGGTGTGAGGTGAGGAAAGCTGGGTAGGTTCCTTATAACAAAGTTTCTGATTTGAAAGTAGTAAAACAATTGTGTTGATGGAAAGTTAAATTTGAAGCGTAATTGTTCATAACATGCAAAGACAATATCTATATACAAATCTCCAAGTGTTTTAATCCCGGATGTTTTCTAGGCAGCAGAGGGTAGTTGTGACAGATAAGAGCTTCTCTATCTAAAAATGCTTCCTACATTGGTTCCATATTCTGAGTGATTGAAAGACAATTGGATTATAAGTATATTGATGATAATTTGTATTTTCTGGGGCACAAAGTAGGGCATATTAAGAGGTACAGCAAGATTTTATTTCTATGGTGTGGAATGGAAGTTAAAATCTATTGCTAGCTTCTGTATGAAAATCTGCATGTTCTCTGTATGGCTAGGTATTATTATAAGAGATAAATAAGCATGCTTACATAGAGTAGGGCTGCCAGTGTGGAATGCAGTTTTTTGCTACTTCCCAGCTTGCCTCAGCAGTGTCTAGGTTATTGTCCAATTAAGATGCCAAACGTATGACAAGTTTTCTGATAAGCCTAATTAAAAATATAAGAAAAGACTAGAATTTCTGCTTTCCGTTGTAATCAACAAATTGTGTAAGAATGTTCTGTGACCTTTAGATAAAACTGATCTTATTTTTTCTAACCGCTTCTTTGAAAATCTCTGTTATGAAAATGCAACTCACCCCCTATGAGGGGGGGCTTTTTGCACTTAGTCTCTGTAAGGCAAAGACCCTCTACTCACCACGTGTAAAGAAATAAAAGAATTCTGCTTGTTTGATTAGGTGTCTGGTTGATGTGTCAAATTCCAAATAAATTAGGTTTTAATTGAACCTAATTTCTTAAAGAACAATTTGTTAATGTATATGGGGATATTCTGAAATAGAAATGGAAGCTTGGGAAGGATGTTTATCTTGACAGTATTGATTCTCTCTGCTAATGTGAGATGGAGGGTAGACCATCTGTTCACGTCTTGTTTAATTTTTTCAATGCAGGTAGCAAACTTTCGTTAAAAATTACCTTTATATTAACTTGAGATGTTTATCCCTGGGCATTTGAACTGATCTACTAAAGTAATTGGGAAGGTGTCCAGTCAAATACTGTGTGCTACAGAATTCGCTGGAAAAAGCATGCTTTTATTCAAATTAATTTTTAGTCCAGATACCTTCTGAAATTATGCTAGTGCATTGAGGACTGCTGGTACAGATGTTTGGGGTCTGATATATACAGTACCATATCATCTGCCTATAGTGATATTTTCTGTTCAAGTCCTTTTCTGATAATCCCCTTAATCTCTGATACATTTCAAAAGTAAATAGCCAATAAATCAAAGTCAACTGCAAAGAGCAATGATGATAGGGGGCATCCTTGTCGAGTACAACATTCTAGTTTAAAATCATTTGAAATAATGTTGCTAATGCAAACTGAGGCTTCTGGACTGGTATAGAGTAGTTTGATCCATGCACATATATTTGAGCCAAATGCACATTTGTGCAATGTGGTGAATTGGTAGTCTGACTCAACTATGTCAAATGCTTTTTCTGCATCCAAAGATAATAAGGTCTTTGGTGCATTAAATCTGATGGGTAAGTATATTACATTACACAAAGGTAGGAGATTAGAAGCTAAGTGTCTACCTTTAATAAATCCGGTTTGGTCTTGTGATATTACAGAGGGAAGCACTTTCTCAATCCTTCTAGGTAGAACTTTGGACGGTATTTTAATATCATTATTCAGAAGTGAAATTCATCTGTATGATGTACATTGTAATAAGTCCTTATTTTTTTTTGGGAAGATGGTAATTAATTCTTGGTAAAATCTTTGAAGTAGAATTTTGTTGTCTCTAGCTTCTATAAATGTTGATAATAGTGAAACTAACTTATTTGATTTTTTTAAATAAAATTCCACTTGGTATCCATCAGGGCCTGCTGTTTTTCCATACTTTTGTGAGTTTATAGTGTGCAGTAATTCTGAGGGTGTCAGATGTTTATCCAGCTCCTCTGCACTACACATATCTTGCTGTGGCATTTGTAATGCATCAAAAAAACTCATTAGAGTGTGTCTTGTCATCTATAAACTGGGCAGAATATAAGGAATTACAGTAGTCTTGAAACGTGTGGGTAATATTTTTATGATTTGATTGTGGCTCAACTGGCTAAGGTAATTGTTTTTCAAATTCTGCACGTAGTGCAAACCCGAGATTGATCTGAATTAAAAAGTCATCAAAATTAATAGTAATAAAAAAAAAAATAATGTTGTGAGATACCGTGGAAGGATCGCATAAGAGATCTTTTCGGGAATCATCCCCACTTAGAATCACCATCAAAATGTGATGACTAATTGCGGAAGGCAGCTCACGTATTTAAATTAATCCATGTTCTATTCATTGCTATTTGATGTTCATGAATCCCGTCATTGAATAAGGTGATAACAAACCTACTGTGGCAGATAAGGTTGAATTTGCTGTGCTGCACCAAACATTCAAAGGTGTCAATCCAGAGCACATCAGAGAGGCTGAGAGACATGGCACAGATCAGTCACCAGCACACAGACAGACACACACGGGACACTCCAAGGTGAGCATTGCATGGATCAAGTGATCCACATGCTCCATAACTAATTACAACTGTCTTTCAAACAGAAACAGCAGCCACTGCAGACTCCTCAGTGGTAAAAAGAGAACCTGACGATTTTTATGGAAGTCGGCATTAAAGATCCTCTTGAGTGTTGAAGCAAAAAAAGCAGTGGGATAAACATATCTGAACCTGTTGTCAAGAAAAGCATCTGCCTTTACTAGTGGCATTGCTCCCTTGTGAACACATTGTTCAAGGTCCGGATAGGCCATCAGTATAAAGTTGTCTTAGTCACAGCACAGTATAATAACAATACATTTCCTTAAACAAATATGATAGTTGTCCTGTCTGTATCATTTCTAACCGATCTTCCAGTTACAGAGGCGCAATCCCAGTCACTAACACATTTACCATGTAGCCCATCCACACTCAAAGTAATAACACATTTGACCTGAATAATGTAATATTAAAAAATGTAAACCCCTATACCCGCAATC
Source organism: Polypterus senegalus (assembly GCF_016835505.1). NCBI lineage: Eukaryota > Metazoa > Chordata > Cladistia > Polypteriformes > Polypteridae > Polypterus > Polypterus senegalus. Next base: position 127,962,684 of record NC_053156.1, on the reverse strand, counting down.
AACAACCATAACAACAGTTGAAATTGTCACTCATATGATTTGTTTTGTTATAAACATGAAAAAAGATGCACATTTATGTTTGATATATCTTTACTAGGGGTGTTTGGCCCTTGGCCGCCTATGACAATCTAACCCTACTTCAATAGCTTGCCTTGCTTGCTATCAGTCCACAGTGGAATTTTCTGTTAACTGGAAAAAAAAAAAAAGAAAAACAGACACTTAGGGAGAAAAACTCACACTTGATGGACGCATATAATGTATGTATGTATATTAAAATGGTGGTACTGACATGAGAGTATCATTGTATTCTCCTAATGAAGAAAAAATATATATAGATGTATACTATATGACATATAGTTCTGAAGAAAAATGAGTGTTGCATGAAAACGCTGCACGAAGCGAAGAAGAGATATTTATGAGAAGTATTACAATGTGATAGGTGTCGTCACCTGTATTACTAATGCTCTTCTTTGCAGCATTATGCATTTGCATGATGTATAATTTATAGTTTTGTTTCTTGTCACTAAGTATTAAAATCATTTTAAATGTGTTGCTAATCCACAAACATTCATTTCTCCAGGCAATTCTGTCGAGTTTTTGAACTCTACTGATGTTATATATACTTCAAAGGAAGCTTGACGAATAATGATTCGAAGCACTCAGCAGACATTCTCACTAATTACTGAAACGTGGAACGTGGCTTGAATCACTGAGCAGACTGCGCACTGATTAATGAAACGTGGAACGCAGTTCGAGGCACTGAGCAGATATACGCACTGGTTAGTGAATCGTTGCGCACGGTTCAAAGTACTGAGCAGACATGCGCATTAGTTAATGAAGCGTGAAGCACGGTTCGAAGCACCAAGCAGAAATGCACAGTGGTTAATGATGTGTGGAACGTGGTTCGAAACGCTGAGCAGACATGCACACTGGTTAATGAACCACTCGTGGTTAGAAAAGCCAAGCAGACATGCGCACTGGTTAATGAAGCATGGAATGTGATTCGAAACACCGAACAGACCTGCGCACTGGTTAATAAACAATCAAGCATGGTTCAACACACTCAAAGGCACTGAGCTCTATATTTTTGAGAATCTATCTGACACTTAACTCTCCAGTAATACTTTGTAATTTGTATCAACACTACACACATCGGTTGACATAGTCAAGTTAGGCCTGAAACAACAATTCAGGTAGTTGCTGAGAATTCATTATTGTTATTGTGGATTCCTGTGATTTCCTTTGTCTGATACATAGTGTCAGAGATATATGGTCATATATGAACTTTATATATATACTAGCAGAATACCCACGCTTCGCAGCGGAGAAGTAGTGTGTTAAAGAAGTTATGAAAAAGAAAAGGAAAAATTTTTAAAATAATGTAACATGATTGTTAATGTAATTGTTTTGTCATTGATATGAGTGTTGTTGTCATATCTATATATATATATCTATATATATATACTAGCAAAATACCCTACTTTGGTAGGAATGGTAAAAACAGACAGGAATATTATTCGTGAATAAATCAACTCAAACCTTAAACAACTTATAATATTTTGCTCTCCATAAAAATATATCCTGTCTAAATTATACAAGTTAGAAATAAAGTAAACGTTAAAAGAACAAACATTCAAATTTCTTTACTCTTATGTAATTTTATATAAAAAATAAACTTAGATTTTAAATATCCCAAAAGATTTTGCTCTCCATAAAAATATATCCTGTCAAAATTATACAAATTCAAATATGAACATGCTGCATAACAAAACCTGGAAATATAAATAAAATGTGTTCCTTTCAGCAATAACAAATCAAATCATTCAGTTGTATTTGCTCATATGTCATTTTAGAGCTGGACGCCTGGCATCTTTTTTGGCCACAGGTTCGTTTCTGTTTGTGTGAGGTTCTGTGTTGTGGAGATTCTCAGGATGGACTGCAGGTGCTCATCAGTGAGGCGACTCCTGTGTGCTGTTTTGTTAGTCTTTATCACTGAGAAGAGCTTCTCACACAGATATGTGCTACCAAACATGCACAAGGTTCGAGCCGTATGTAGACGGACTTTTTTTGTTCTTCAAAGTCACCAAAGCGCCGTGCAAACTCAGTGCGCTCAGTTTATCAGCAAAGTGCGTATTTGGGAACACCGTAGTGACGACTTGGTTTAACATTACTTGGCAACAGGGAAAGTGGGGCAAGGTGCACTGGTGCATTTGTGTCTCCCATAAAAGCAGCTTCACTTGAAATCACTTTGTGATTGTGCACGGGTAAAACGTCCGCTGAAGTGTCAGATTCTTATTTAATTATTCTGCTTTCTGTATCTTCTGCATTGCATTCAGGTTACCCTGATGTTTTGTCTCATAGTGCCGTCTTAGATTAAATTCTGTAATTACAGCCACATTAGCTCCACAAATGAGACACACGGGTTCAGTAAACATATACTCAGCCTCCCATCGGTTTTAAAGGCTCTATTTTCAGAATCAACTTTTCTCTTCAGCATCGTGTGAGCTAGCTTCGCAATAACTTGCAGCATCGTAGACTTGATTAACGCGTAAGTGTTCGCAAGGCAGCTGAAGCGCTGCATTATGGGATCTGTAGTTTATTGTGTTACCAGCGCTTCATATACCCGGCTTTAATAACAATAATACAGTATATAAAATGATCTCGGGCCGGATATAATTACACGCCGGGCGGATGTGGCCCCTGCCCTTGAGTTTGACACATATGGACTAAATAGAACTTGAAAAGATATATTTTTCAAATGTGATCGCAATTCAGATAGAGTTGACGCACTACAGCCTGCATGCCTCAATAAGTCATCCTCCCTCGCTCTTACTTTTTACCGCTCATCTAATGAATACACTGAGTATGGCTTTACCAAAACAATCATTGATGGCTAATAAAGTATCCATTATTCGAGTATGTAGATCGGGATATATATATACATATATATATATACCCGCGATCGCAGCGAGAAGTAGTGTGTTAAAAAGCTAGAAAAGAAAAGGGAACATTTTAAAAATAACGTAACATGACTGTCAATATACAGTATTTGTTTTGTGAGTGTTACTGAGTGTTGCTGTCATCAAGGATTTGATTATCATTATTTCTTTCAATCAGGTTCGTATTTGTAGGATGTGTTGTGTTCAAGTTACATTCCGTGTTTGTCAATCGCTGTAAAGATGACAGGTTTCATTCATCGATTCGTTTTTACTGCATCAATAAACAGCTCGTCTTCTTCTTTATCTGAGACCTGACACACTGCATGCACGGGTTTTTTACACTGTCTTCCTTTAGCGGACATTGACTTTTTCCAACGTGTGCTTTGTTTCCGCAGTAGTTGGATTTATGAATATGCTTATATGTATCAGACGCTTCATATTTTTTGCTGCCTTTTCAATTGTGTAATTCGGTTTTGTTCAGCTCTTTGGAACTGTTGCTTTTATCTGTGCACGCGCCAGTTCACGTGAGCCTCGTGTACATGCATCGAAGGTTCCCAGCTGTGCTGGTGCCATCTCGTGCTATGTCCATGGCTGTATTTAATGTTACCTTAGTCCTGGCACTTAAAACTTTCTCTCGCAGTTTCGCTGAGTTTGTGTCAAACACCACCCTGACCATCTCATCTTCCTCTCCATAAGCACAGTCCTTCACCCGTGAATATTTACCCGTGGCAGTTTGCTATTGGATTGCCGCTGACGGACGGCCTTATATGGGCAGGCACTAAATTACAAACGCCAGCGCAGCCTGTCTATGAACTTAATTTAAAGTGTAGGTTTACATCGTGCTTTGTTTCAAGTAGCAGAACTCATGAATATGGTTGTATATGTCACTCGCTCGCTTCTTATTGTTTCGCTGCCTTCTCAATTATATAATGCATGTTTTCTTCAGCGCTTTTTTGAGGTCTTCCTGGTTTTCTATGTACTGCGTGATTACGTGGGAGGCGTGATGATGTCACACGAAACTCCGCCCCACGGCGTTGAAGCTCATCTCCATTACAGTAAATGGAGAAAAACTGCTTCCAGTTATGACCATTACGCGTAGAATTTCGATATAAAACCTGCCCAACTTTTGTAAGGAAGCTGTAAGGAATGAACCTGCCAAATTTCAGCCTTCCACCCACACGGGAAGTTGGAGAATTAGTGATGAGTCAGTGAGTGAGTGAGTGAGTGAGGGCTTTGCCTTTTATTAGTATAGATATATATATATATATAGCAAAATATTTTTTTTTTACACTGTCTTCCTTCAGCGGGACATTGACTTTTTCCACCGTGTGCTTTCTTTCCGCAGTAGCTGCACTTATGAATATGCTTGTATGTATCAGACGCTTCATATTTTTTTCCTGCCTTTTTAGTTGTGTAATTCGGATTTTGTTCAGCACTCTTTGGAACTGTTGCTTTTTGTCTGCGCACTGCGCCAGTTCACGTGAACTGCTCGGTGTACATGCATCGAAGTTTCCCAGGTGTGCTGGTGCCATGTCGTGCTATGTCCATGGCTGTATTTAATGTTTGCTAAGACCCAGCACTTAAAACTTTCTCTCGCAGTTTCGCTGAGTTTATGCCAAACACCACCCTGACCATCTCATCTTCCTCTGCATAACCACAGTCCTTCACCCGTGAATATTTAGCGGCTGATGGATGGCCTTATATGGGCAGGCACTAAATTACAAACGGCAGCGGCAGCCTGTCTATGAACTTAATTTAAACTTTAGGTTTAAACTTTAGGTGCTTTGTTTCCGAAGTAGCAGCACTCATGAATATGGTTGTATATGTCACTCGCTCACTTCTTATTGTTTCGCTGCCTTCTCAATTATATAATGCATGTTTTCTTCAGCGCTTTTTGGAGCTCTTCCTGGTTTTCTACGTACTGCGTGATGTCACATGAAACTCCGCCCCCCCACGGCTTTCGAGCTCAATTCCATTACAGTAAATGGAGAAAAATAGCTTCAATTATGACCATTACGCGTAGAATTTCAAAATGAAACCTGCCCAAGTTTTGTAAGGAAGCTGTAAGGAATGAACCTGCCAAATTTCAGCCTTCTACCTACACGGGAAGTTGGAGAATTAGTGATAAGTATGTGAGTCAGTCTGTGAGTGAGTGAGTCAGTGAGGGCTTTGCCTTTTATTAGTATAGATATATATATATATATGATTACATAAATCGTGCAACCTCTTTATGCAACGCTTAATTTTTTTCAAAACCATACATCATATATTATACATCTATAAATATAATTTTTTCGTCTTCATTAGGAGAATATAACAATGATACTCTCATGTCAATTAATCCAATTTAATATGCACATGTCAAACAAAATATATTGCCTACATTCGCTGCAGTAAGTATAGTAGTAGTAGTTCAGTTGTGTGGAGCTCGTTAATTACTCTGATTAAGTGGCTCAATGGTTTTGCAACTGTCTCTCAGTAAAAATACCAGAGGTTTGCATCGTTGATCCTCCTCTTTTGAAAAGTTTTTTTCCTATTCCTCCATTTAACAAAACATTCCAGCTTGGACCAATAGCGAGCGAATCAAGCTATTGAGGGAAGGTTGGGCTGCCACAGTTGGCCAGGGGGCACACACACCCCTAATTATATAGTGTATTTAAAGAGTTTCACTGTAAAATGTAAAAAGCTTCACATTTGAGTGTTTGGAGACCAAGCTGACAGAGATGGGAGTGGATTCATACCTGTTGGCATAGATAGTGGACTATCTTACAGACAGACCTCAGTATGACAGACATTGTGGTCAGCAGCACCGGAGCGCCACAGGGGTCTGTGCTTTCTCCGGTCCTGTTCAGCCTATATACATCGGACTTCCAATACAACTCGGAGTCCTGCCACGTGCAAAAGTTTGCTGACAACACTGCTATCATGGGCTGCATCAGGAGTGTGAAGGAGGAGTAGTATAGGAACCTAATCAAGGACTTTGTTAAATGGTGCAACTCAACCCACCTACAACTGAACACCAGCAAAATCAAGGAACTGGTGGTGGATTTTAGGAGGCCCAGGCCCCTCACTGACCCTGTGATCATGAGAGGTGACTGTGTGCAGAGGGTGCAGACCTATAAATACCTGGGAGTGCAGCTGGATGATAAATTAGACTGGACTGCCAATACTGATGCTCTGTGCAAGAGAGGACAGAGCCAACTATACTTCCTTAGAAGGCTGGCGTCCTTCAACATCTGCAATAAGACGCTGCAGATGTTCTATCAGACGGTTGTGGCGAGCGCCCTCTTCTACGGGGTGGTGTGCTGGGGAGGCAGCATAAAGAAGAGGGATGCCTCACGCTTGGACAAACTGGTGAGGAAGGCAGGCTCTATTGTAGGCACGGAACTGGACAGTTTGACATTTGTGGCGGAGCGACAGGCACTGAGCAGGCTTCTGTCAATCATGGAGAATCCACTGCATCCACTGAACAGTTTCATCTCCAGACAGAGGAGCAGCTTTGGCGACAGACTGCTGTCACTGTCCTGCTCCATTGACAGACTGAGGAGATCATTCCTCCCCCACACTATGCGACTTCAATCCCACCTGGGGAGGGTAAACGTTAACACTATACAATGTTATTGACTGTTATACCTGCCTTGCATTCTCCACCTGGCATTTTTTAACTTGCACTGCATTTTTATCACTCTTTAATTAATATTGTTTTTATCAGTATGCTGCTGCTGGAGTATGTGAATTTCCCCTTGGGGATTAATAAAGTAGGTATCTATCTATCTACAGTATCAATCGAATTTGTATAGTAGAAAAACATAACATAAACTACTGTCCAGCAAGCTTTAATGTGTCTTTTGGTTTCTGATTGCTATACGGCACTTCCATCTTAGGACAATTCGCTATAAACAGTTTCAGGCAATCAGCGCCTTCCAAACATGCAGCTGGACAGTGTGAACCTTCATTGTTAGCAGCATGGCCTCTTTGTTTCATTTACTTATATTTAGTTGTTAGACTGTTTAATGTTAAGTGCAGTTTGAACTACTGTTTAGTACAACTGGTGGCTTACTTAGTTCTTAAATCGATATTGAAATGCACAGACAAGTCTCCTAAATTATTTATTGAAATGTCTACGATTACAGTGTCCGTTTTAGGGAGTCATAGTTTTTACTTGTTCCCATTATTATGAATTGTAATTTCTCAGTGTCACGTATTATACGTTACTACTAACGAGTCCCACTTCATTGAGATTCTGTTTTATATTCTGTATATGCAAACATTTTAAATGGAGCGTTTATTGAACTGACTATAGCAGACTTGTCATCTTCTTAAAATGACTTTATTTATATGATATTGACAACTAATTATAAGGTCAAAAATCAAGGAGGCTATGAGTTTGCATAAACTGTGCTGTTTCTTTTTTTTCATGACATCGTGTCAGTAGAGAGTGGTAACATTAACAATGCATTCTGTTCTAGGTGACAGAGCTCAAGCTTTTACATATTTCCTAAAGGCCAATGTGTCTCACTCACAACAATTTTTTTTGCTTCCTGAAAAGATTTTACTGATTGTGACAGGTACCTACTTGGTATGTACAAATATAGTTTTGGTTTTACTACATCACGAAGGAACTGTGAAAAATAGACATTTACAGTGGTGTGAAAAACTATTTGCCCCCTTCCTGATTTCTTATTCTTTTGCATGTTTGTCACACAAAATGTTTCTGATCATCAAACACATTTAACCATTAGTCAAATATAACACAAGTAAACACAAAATGCAGTTTTTAAATGATGGTTTTTATTATTTAGGGAGAAAAAAATCCAAACCTACATGGCCCTGTGTGAAAAAGTAATTGCCCCCTTGTTAAAAAATAACCTCACTGTGGTGTATCACACCTGAGTTCAATTTCCGTAGCCACCCCCAGGCCTGATTACAGCCACACCTGTTTCAATCAAGAAATCACTTAAATAGGAGCTGCCTGACACAGAGAAGTAAACCAAAAGCACCTCAAAAGCTAGACATCATGCCAAGATCCAAAGAAATTCAGGAACAAATGAGAACAGAAGTAATTGCGATCTATCAGTCTGGTAAAGGTTATAAAGCCATTTCTAAAGCTTTGGGACTCCAGCGAACCACAGTGAGAGCCATTATCCACAAATGGCAAAACATGGAACAGTGGTGAACCTTCCCAGGAGTGGCCGGCCGACCAAAATTACCCCAAGAGCGCAGAGACGACTCATCCGAGAGGTCACAAAAGACCCCCAGGAAAACGTCTAAAGAACTGCAGGCTTCACTTGCCTCAATTAAGGTCAGTGTTCACGACTCCACCATAAGAAAGAGACTGGGCAAAAACGGCCTGCATGGCAGATTTCCAAGACGCAAACCACTGTTAAGCAAAAAGAATATTAGGGCTCGTCTCAATTTTGCTAAGAAACATCTCAATGATTGCCAAGACTTTTGGGAAAATACCTTGTGGACTGGTGAGACAAAAGTTGAACTTTTTGGAAGGCAAATGTCCCGTTACATCTAGCGTAAAAGGAACACAGCATTTCAGAAAAAGAACATCATACCAACAGTAAAATATGGTGGTGGTAGTGTGATGGTCTGGAGTTGTTTTGCTGCTTCAGGACCTGGAAGGTTTGTTGTGATAGATGGAACCATGAATTCTACTGTCTACCAAAAAATCCTGAAGGAGAATGTCCGGCCATCTGTTCGTCAACTCAAGCTGAAGTGATCTTGGGTGCTGCAACAGGACAATGACCCAAAACACACCAGCAAATCCACCTCTGAATGGCAGAAGAAAAACACAATGAAGACTTTGGAGTGGCCTAGTCAAAGTCCTGACCTGAATCCAATTGAGATGCTATGGCATGACCTTAAAAAGGCGGTTCATGCTAGAAAACCCTCAAATAAAGCTTAATTACAACAATTCTGCAAAGATGAGTGGGCCAAAATTCCTCCAGAGCGCTATAAAAGACTCATTGCAAGTTATCGCAAACGCTTGATTGCAGTTATTGCTGCTAAGGTGGCCCAACCAGTTATTAGGTTCAGGGCAATTACTTTTTCACACAGGGCTTGGATTTTTTTTTCTCCCTAAATAATAAAAACCATCATTTAAAAACTGCATTTTGTGTTTACTTGTGTTATATTTCACTAATGGTTAAATGTGTTTGATGATCAGAAACATTTTGTGTGACAAACATGCAAAAGAATAAGTAATCAGGAAGGGGGCAAATAGTTTTTCACACCACTGTATATGTTTACTGACAATAATATATTTAGTGATGTTTATGTTTCACATCAGCTATTAAATTCAACAGAAGTAAAAAAGTGTTTTGCTCCTGATTTTCTTTTGTATTCAATGTCTGGGGCATCACGTTGCAGTTAGTCAGCAAGCATTGATGGATTCCAGTTGCCCTGGTATCGTTTCTCCATCGTAGCAATGTCCTGGTGAAACCTTTCACCGTGTTCATCACTGACAGCACCAAGATTTGCGGGGAAGAAGTCCAAGTGTGAGTGGAGGAAATGAATCTTGAGTGACATGTTGCACTTCATTGTCTTGTATGCCTTGAGAAGTTTGTCTACCAGCTGAATGTAGTTTGGGGCTCTGTAATTAAACAATGTCTTTGAAGGCTTTCCAAGCAATTTTTTCCGGCCCAACTAACAGATCTTCTAACCGCTTGTCACTCATAACATGTTTGATCTGGGGGCCAACAAAAATGCCCTCTTTGACCTTGGCGTCAGTTATTCTTGGGATCATCTGTCTTAGATAACGAAAACCTACGCCTTCCTTGTTCAGTGCTTTCACGAAATTCTTCATGAGTCCCAGTTTTATGTGAAGAGGAGGCAAAAAGTTCTTTGCCGGGTCGACAAGCAATTCATGTGCCACATTTTAATGTCCTGGAAATAACTTTTTACAGCGTGGCCAGTTCCGTCAAGAATAATGCGACTCTTTGGCATGGCTGTCCCATTCACAGATGAAACAACAGTACTTTGTATAGCCGAGCTGCAGTCCTAGTAACAGCGCAATGACTTTAAGAGCTCCACAGATATTCCAGTTGTACCTGCTATACTGGATGTGCTTCAGCAACAGTTCCATATTCTCATACGTTTCTTTCATGTGTGCTGCACAGCCAATAGTTACTGAAAGATAAATGTTGCCATTGTGTAGCAGAACAGCTTTCAGGCTTAACATTGACAAATCAATGAAGAGATGCCACTCTTCTGGGTTGTGATCACAACCCAAGGTCGAGAACAATCCTTCAATATCACAACAGAAACAGAGACTGTCGACTTGTGCAAACAATTTGGTTATATCATGATGTCGGCCTTGAAACACATATTTTTGTTGCTGGTGACAGCAAACACCATTCCTGCAGTCTCGAACCCAGCAGCTCAGCTTTTGCTTTTGACAGACCCAAATCTCTGACCAAATCGTTCAATTCGGACTGTGCTATCAGAGGTGGATCGCCTGATGAGCATGGTTCAAAATCTGGGTCAATGTCACTGTCAGTTTCTTCATCTGGTTCATCTAAGGTCTAATACTCTGGTGGTTTCGGAATTGGAAGATTGACTGTTGTCATGTGGCATGGGTCTCATTACTAAAGGCAAATTAAGATATTCAATTGACTTCTTGTTTTTGGCAGAGAAACCAGACACACTGGTCAAACAGAAGTAACAGTCCGTCACATGGTCTTTCTGTTCTCACCATATCATTGGAACAGAAAACAGCATCATCTTTCGAGTGCCAATGAGTCAGGCTCTCAGACTGACAGCACATGTCGCACAGCAAATGTGAGCAGCCCATTTCTTGTCTTATTCACCAGTTTTGCGCCCGAAACACAGATGATAAGCTTTCTTCACAAGAGCAGTCATCCAACGTCTCTGAGGCACAAGTGTATATTCACCACAGATATAGCAGAATGTATTGTGGCTGTTACGACAATGATGAGACATATAGCCCAACACCAAAATGTCTATGGCATCAACCTTACCTACTGTTATATTGCTACAGATACTATACTTTTCTATACAGATACTATACATACACACTGACTATCTATATTAACCAAATGAGCAGGATCATTGTATGCAAGCCACCTTTATAGAATACTGAGACAGCGTCAAGCTTGTTCAGACCTGCCCAGGTATGCCCAGGATGTCATCTTCCACAGAACAGCTTCCAACCTGGTCTGATTCCATGCCTGGACATGCCCAGGCTGCACAAACGGTTGTTGACAAGTCACTTACAGGAGCAAAAATGTTTGGATACAAATATAAGAAAAAATCATGACAAAACTGAAACGGTACGTGATGGGTAAATTTTGATGTGATATTCGTGATCAGCACCCAAAAATCTACAACCAACAGTGTTCAAGAAGCAAAAACTTTGTTGTGCAGTGTAATTTACTTTGTTGTGCTCCAGTTCGGAAGACTACTTATTTACCCCGCCACCGCAGACTTTGACAACATGCATTCACAAAGAAAGGATGTTGCTTACAAAGTCAGGTGATTTTTTGAAAGTTTGGCTCCAGATACAGTATACTTATCCAGCTGTTCATTCTTGTCAGTACTTGAGTGATCTTTATGTCCACCTGTGGATAAGTTGCTGTAACTTGAACATAACGATAAATAAAACAAAATTGGACTGCAGGGTTATTATTTACTTATTTCTATTCAGATACTCCATTTTTTTCTACCAGGGTCTGTGGCTAGCATGTTCCTTAGCATATCTTTATAAATAGGCTTATTATTAGCCTGAAATAGGATGAGGTGGGCAAGAAAGACAAAGAGGAGAACATTTGTCTGTTATGCTTACTTTGATGCTGATTTTACCTGACATACGGTAATCATTGTTGACAACACTGACAGCATTTTGTCAGTTCTCTCATCCACTGATGATTTAAGCATAGGTATTATCTTTGATAGTTTGAGCTTGTTGTGCCAATTGCTTTCTTTGAGCACCACTTAGATATCTTTATTTTGTTATCATGTAAATATTTGCTGTTTTCTTGCTAAATTACGAAGATTTCAAGTATGATCGCACCCACCCATTCACTACCAATTGAGGCTGGCTTTTTGGAGGAAAGCTAAGGAAGTCTTTTGGGTCTGGATGTCCTAGTCCTCTATGCCAGTAGCCAGTAATTTCTCTTGATGGTTAAGACGACTGTTGTAATTTGACTGACAAATTTTTTGAAAGGATGAAAAAAATGTAGCTCTTATTTGTGTTTACCCACTTAAGAACACATTAGTATGCAGCTAATAATGCCATATTGAAAAGTTACTAAAAGGAGCTGTTTTCATGTGTTTCCCACAATGATTATATTGAAAAGGCTATTCTAAGCATTCTGAAATTCAACTGCTTTGAACTGGTTGGTTTAGTAAGATATGTTAAAAGTCAAGAATTGCCCTTATACCAGAAATTGTATTCCTATTTATTTCTCACAAAACTGTGAAATAATCTATTTCAGAGACATCCAACTAAAACAGCATATATTTAATCTAATTATTTATTATCTTGTTAAGATCTTTCAGTAGTGTCTTTAGAGTGTCTCCCAGCCTTCTTTGACTGGAGATAGAAAAATCAGTAACATTACAGAAACAGTTACAGAGAATAACTTCTGATTTCCAAGATTTATATCAGACTATTCTAATTAACCTATAATTAGGAGAAGCAACTGACCAAAACTGTCTGATTTTCATTATCTGTTCTAAATATTTAAAGTACTAAATTATACATCTTACTATATACTTTAGATTTGAGAAACAGCATTCAGTGAACCAGTCACAGGAAGCATCTCCAAGTTAATGATAACATAAAGTAATAGCATTCTTTATTACCATAATTTACCATCTGGCCAATCATATTATTATGTAATCATTTACAACAACTATATACTAATAACAAGAATGCAAGTCTATTACAGCAACAACACATTCAAGAACATCAAAATAATCAAATTATCGACATTGCAATAATGTATGGGGAAAAAAAACTAATATGAAAATATAAAGTGATTTAGAAGTAATACAATAAGCATTATTTAAATATTTATTCTTGCAAGTCCTTTAGCAACTAAAAGGAAGTAGGTCAATGAATTTTGTTAATGATGCAAATAATGGTATTATACATACTAGACTGTAAATTAAATCATAAGGAAATGTTAGCTAAAATGGTTTCTTGCATGGAACTTTGTAGTTCCTGCCAAAAATAACTATCTGATTTTTTATTTATGTTTTGCGTTTTGCTGTTACTTGATAAGTAGGTTTAAAAAATTTGGCATGTTGTATTTTCTTATTATTTGATACTGGATTTTAAAAACTCCTGTCTGTTCTAAATGCTCATATGGCTTAACAAGCTATAGATTATGCTGTATTTTCTCAGTACAGAGTTGTGGGGCAACAGGAGCACACCCAGGCAATCACTGGGGGCAAGGCAGGAGCAATCTCCTGGACAGGCAGCAAATTCAGCACTGGGTTATCACACACACAGGGAAACACACACTAGAGCAGATTCAGTATCACCAGTTCTCCTAACATGCATTTCTTTGTATTGTGTGAGGAAATCAGAGCACCCAGAGGAAACCCATACTGCCCTACATGCAAACCCCATGCAGGGAGCACCTAGGACTGTTTACTTTTAGGCAGCTGTGTTACCAGATGATGCAACTTTTTTAAAAGAAAAAACACCCATCATATTAGAAACAGTGCATTGGGGGTCTACAGTGCATCCGTAAAGTATTCATAGCGCATCACTTTTTCCGCATTTTGTTATTTTACAGCCTTATTCCAAAATGGATTAAATTCATTTTTTTCCTCAGAATTCTACACACAACATCCCATAATTACAACGTGAAAAAAGTTTACTTTAGGTTTTTACAAATTTATTAAAATTAAAAAAACAGAAATCACATGTACATAAGTAATCACAGCCTTTGCTCAATACTTTGGTGATGCACCTTTGGCAGCAATTACAGCCTCAAGTCTTTTTGAATATGATGCCACAAGCTTGGCACACCTATCCTCGGCCAGTTTCGCCCATTCCTCTTTGCAGCACCTCTCAAGCTCCATCAGGTTGGATGGGAAGCGTTGGTGCACAGCCATTTTAAGATCTCTCCAGAGGTGTTCAATTGGATTCAAGTCTGGGCTCTGGCTGGGCCACTCAAGGACATTCAGAGAGTTGTCCTGAAGCTATTCCTTTGATATCTTGGCTGTGTGCCTAGGGTCATTGTCCTGCTGAAAGGTGATCCATCGCCCCAGTCTGAGGTCAAGAGCGCTCTGGAGCAGCTTTTCATCCAGGATGTCTCTGTACATTGCTGCAGTCATCTTCCCCTTTGTCCTGACTAGTCTCCCTCAGTTCCTGCACTGAAAAACATTCCCACAGCATGATGCTGCCACCACCATGCTTCACTGTACGGATGGTATTGGCCTGGTGATGAGCGACGCCTGGCATTCACACCAAAGAGTTTAATCTTTTTCTCATTAGAACAGAGAAATTTGTTTCTCATGGTCTGAGAGTCCTTCAGGTGCCTTTTGGCAAACTCCAGGCGGGCTGCCATGTGCCTTGTACTAAGGAGTGGCTTCCGTCTGGCCACTCTACCATACAGGCCTGATTGGTGGATTGCTGCAGAGATGGTTGTCCTTCTGGAAGGTTCTCCTCTCTCCACAAAGGACCTCTGGAGCTCTGACACAGTGACCATCGGGTTCTTGGTCACCTCCCTGACTAAAGCCCTTCTTCCCCGTTCACTCAATTTAGATGGCCGGCCAGCTCTAGGAAGAGTCCTGGTGGATTCGAACTTCATCCACTTACAGATGATGGAGGCCACTGTGCTCATTGGGTCCTTCAAAGCAGCAGAAATTTTTCTGTAACCTTCCCCAGATTTGTGCCTTGAGACAATCCTGTCTCGGAGGTCTACAGACAATTCCTTTGACTTCATGCTTGGTTTGTGCTCTGACATGAACTGTCAACTGTGGGACCTTATATAGACAGGTGTATGCCTTTCCAAATCATGTCCAATCAACTGAATTTACCACCGGTGGACTCTTTCTATTTATAATTTTTTCTAAAGCCTCAACAAGTGCTGGTAGCTATCATACTTGTTTTTGCTACAAAATCAACAAACATCCATTTGAGTCCTTTTGACTCAATTTTAGTTTTTCACAGTGCTGCTAAAACTCACTTATGGGTCACATCAAAGTTAAAATGAAATTGAATTGAAACTGTTTAATTTGTTCCACATTGATTTCAAATTAACAACTTTCACTTTGATTAAGTCAAAACACTTACATGTAAAGATTCACCAAAGATGAGTGCCTAATTGCCTGTTATACCTTGCTTTCCGTTTCATTAATTGTGTGGTAAAGACAGACCTGTTATGGCATGAATTTTAGGCTAAATTAGACTCATTTGGATTGTCTGCCCGAAGCTTTCCCGAGTCCTACCTATCCTGCTCAGTGGTCTGCAACCACCTGAACTGGCCATAACCTTACATCTGAACAAAGTCTCATAACAAATTGGGATTCTGCAATTCCATAGGGAAGACATGTTAAATTTTACACCCAGTCTTCATGCCTTGCTGGAGGTGCATGACTGCTGATGCTGCACAGTGATAAAGATAATAAGAGAAGCTGTAAAGATATTAAGGTGGAGAAAACTGAAAAAATCATATTAATATATATTCAATTATAATCTACAAGTATACAATTTATCTGATATGATAGTTAAAGTCAAACCACATCATCATGCCTTGTGCCACTGCCACACCTTTTTTGATCTAGCACTTAGAGAGAACGCATATTGTTGGTTTTTCTCTGTTTTGTACCACTGAACATAAATCAAGGATAAAAAAGGGCATTGGCTTAAGTCACATTAACCAAGCTTTTAGTGTGTGCCTGGTTTATTCCATTCTAAATAAAATGTGCTCATCTGCGATATGAATAGAATTAACTGTGACTTAGAACTGAGCAGCAAACACAATGGTCTACAATGACAATGCAATCTACTAGAAACAATAAAATGTGACCATGTAATCCAGCATTACAAGTTCCTAACCATTTGGAATAATAAGATTTATAAATTATATAATTTTTTGAATGATAAAATGCAATAAAGCATACATAGTATGATATTTTATAAGTAAATTGTTCAACTCATTTAAATAATTTAGACTGCTCATGATTACAAGTATATAAGTTAATATTTTTATTTTCTTTAAATATTTTTGAAGACTCAGTGTCTTAAGGCTTCAGGTATCTTTACTTTCACTGCAACATTTTCTTTGTTGCAGTTTGTCATGTGGAGAAACAGGAAGAAAGAAAAGGACGGGAGCCTGGTGACAGAAGAATAATACAACCTAGCATATTGTGCAACTTGTGGGAATATGTGGTAGAATTTGTTTACTTAATTTAATGATTAAGGAAAAATAACATTACATAAATTAAATACAGTGGAATGCAAACGTTTGGGCAACCTTGTTAATAGTCATTATTTTCCTGTATAAATCGTTGGTTGTTATGATAAAAAATGTCAGTTAAATATATCATATAGAAGACACACACAGTGATATTTGAGAAGTGAAATTAAGTTTATTGGATTTACAGAAAGTGTGCAATAATTGTTCAAACAAAATCAGGCAGGTGCATAAATTTGGGCACCGTTGTCATTTTATTCATTCTAAAACTTTTAGAACTAATTACTGGAACTCAAATTGGCTTGGTAAGCTCAGTGACCCCTGACCTACATACACAGGTGAATCCTATAATGAGAAAGAGTATTTAAGGGGGTGAATTGTAAGTTTCTCTCCTCCTTTAATTTTCTCTGAAGAGTAGCAACATGGGGGTCACAAAACAACTCTCAAATGACCTGAAGACAAAGATTGTTCACCATCATGGTTTAGGGGAAGGATACAGAAAGCTGTCCCAGAGATTTAAGCTGTCTGTTTCCACAGTTAGGAACATATTGAGGAAATGGAAGACCACAGGCTCAGTTGAAGTTAAGGCTCAAGTGGCAGACCAAGAAAGATTTTGGATAGACAGAAGCGACGAATGGTGAGAACAGTCAGAGTCAACCCACAGACCAGCACCAAAGACCTACAACATCATCTTGCAGCAGATGGAGTCACTGTGCATCGTTCAACCATTCGGCGCACTTTACACAAGGAGATGCTGTATGCGAGAGTGATGCAGAGGAAGCCTTTTCTCTGCCCACAGCACAAACAGAGCTGCTTGAGGTATGCTCAAGCACATTTGGACAAGCCAGCTTCATTTTGGAATAAGGTGCTGTGGACTGATGAAACTAAAATTGAGTTATTTGGGCATAACAAGGGGCGTTATGCATGGAGGAAAAAGAACACAGCATTTCAAGAAAAACACCTGCTACCTACAGTAAAATATGGTGGTGGTTCCATCATGCTGTGGGGCTGTGTGGCCAGTGCAGGGACTGGGAATCTTGTCAAAGTTGAGGGACACATGGATTCCACTCAGTATCAGCAGATTCTGGAGACCAATGTCCAGGAATCAGTGACAAAGCTAAAGCTGAAGCTGCGCCGGGGCTGGATCTTTCTACAAGACAACGACCCGAAACACTGCTGAAAATCCACTAAGGCATTCATGCAGAGGAACAAGTACAACGTTCTGGAATGGCCATCTCAGTCCCCAGACATGAATATAATTGAAAATCTGTGGTGTGAGTTAAAGAGAGCTGTCCATGCTTGGAAGCCATCAAACCTGAATGAACTAGAGATGTTTTGTAAAGAGGAATGGTCCAAAATACCTTCAACCACAATCCAGACTCTCATTGGAACCTACAGGAAGCGTTTAGAGGCTGTAATTTCTGCAAAAGGCAGATCTACTAAATATTGATTCATTTCTTTTTTGTGGTGCCCAAATTTATGCACCTGCCTGATTTTGTTTGAACAATTATTGCACACTTTCTGTAAATCCAATAAACTTCATTTCACTTCTCAAATATCACTGTGTGTGTCTCCTATATGATATATTTAACTGACATTTTTTATCGTAACAACCAACGATTTATACAGGAAAATAATGACTATTAACAAGGTTGCCCAAACGTTTGCATCCCACTGTATATACATAAAGAATTTACAAATTGCCACCGAACTGGCAAAACGCAAAGCACGGTAACACATCAAAGTAACAGCTTACCCCGTATTTGTTAAGAACAACTGAGGTACAAGACTGTCCATGTCCAAGTCATTTGCAGTGACTTAGCACTTGTAATTGAGTCTGACAAGGCAAAGTATTTGCTTCCAAAGTGATGTGTTTTTTTAATTTAAGGATGATCATGTTAAAGTAACCACACCAAATATCTGGTACTGTATCTATAGTCACACACATTTGAATGGGAGACAACAGCAGGCCTTATTATACAGTAATTTCACCCCGAGTTGAGGTTTGTTGCTGTCATGTGCCAAAGTATATAAAAATAGCTACAAAAGATAACAGATTTTTACCTTTCAGCTTTCTCACTTCTACCACATTACTTATTGAAAAGCTGGGATTGAATTGTGATGTACATTTAGCTTTCACTGTATTTCCTGCTTCAATTTGGGTTATATTCTGCTCTTTTTGTTTTAATGCTACCCAATTTGTTTGCACAGTCGTTGTTTTGTTTGCATCATGTTCCATCTGCATTTGTTTCTGAATTGTTTTTGCATTTCAAATTTGTTTCTCTGTTTTCTGATTTGATTTTGTACTGACCTCCAGAGTAACCAATCATTTGTCGGTCTGCTGTCTGTTTAGGGACAGCACACTGCCAGCAGGCCGATTGTCAGTGGACTGACAGTAAGGGCACAGTCTTGGTTGGCTGCTCAGTAGTTAGTGGCTCATCAGTGCCTCATAGTTGCTAGCACATTAGTGGCAATTATCCAGAGGGTCAACATTGGTCCTCTGGTGGATAGCTGACCACTATTACAGCTGGTGGCCCTTCTGTGTTCCACTGGTAGCATTTATTAATGGCAAGGTCAACAGAAAAATGTTCACTGATCATGGGCTGCTTTATTCCCAGATAAGCAGTCCTATGCATAAATTTTATTCTATTTGAATATGCACCAAAAAATAACGAGGTAATTTGGTCAGAGTTTTGGTAAAATATTTTGAATAAAAACAAAACATCTATGCAATTTAGGCCAATAAGTTCCCCCTATAAAGGTGTATTACTTTCTTTGTTCCATTTTGATTTGAACTAGCCAAATTGTTTTGAGAGCAGGGGGGACTAAATATTGGTCCAACCTATCAGCAATATTAAGTGAAACAAATATTTCTGATAAGCCAAAGATTAACTACAATTTAAAAATATTGTATTTTAATACACATCAGTATTAAAACCATTCAGTTGTCTGGATCTTACTGGTGCATTTATTAATTTTTGAAGACAACACTTTCAGAACTCGGGCATTTTTACTGAGAAGCAACATTTTCTATGGACAGTCTGAAAGTAGCAGTTTTACACTAGACAGAATGACCAGATTGATACTCAAACTGTACTCATCTGGTATTGAGTACCATTAAAAAATATAATTTTTTTCTGTAAGATACGGTAGCAAGGTTCATGTAAAAGGCATAGAATGTACTAAAAGACTTTCGTGCTCATATACTAAAATAAGTAGGTGTGCTGTGATGCAAGAACACCATACACCCATGCCACTTGTGCAAGGACAGACTGTGTACAACAATGGCAGACTGAAAGGATAGTGTTGTATGCTACTACTTTTCACAGATGAAAAAGAATGCAGCTGCCCGATGCAATAATTGTGAGGAGTGAACAGTACAGTGGCAAAACAAGTTGCCCATTTAAACATTTAAAAAACACACATGCTGACCAACATCGACATTTGTAAAATATAAAAGAGATGCAAATCTGAAGCATGGCAATTTAGCTATAATCAGTGTCAGAGAAGGGATGTTGCAGGAGAGTTCTCAAAGAGGCATAAGACGTTATCCAGATAACTGCTACTAGCAGGTTTATGTAGATAGGGTTTACTGAAGACTTTTTAGTTGAGCTGCCATTCCATTTTGTCATTTACCACTCATTAATACTTATGAAACATAAAACGTGTTGTTAGCATAATGGAGGACATATAATAGTGTAAATCATCACATAGCATTTTGTCACAGGTTTGGCCATTTTGATTTTTCTGCTATTTATAATGAAGGTTACAGTATAACCAATACACATTAATAAGAATGTTAAATAGTCTTTAACACTTTGCAAAATACTTAATAGCTATGCCTAATTTGAAGATGAACACTTTCAATGAAACTAGATTTTCTTTCCGAAAAATAAGTGCCAGAGTAAATGTTAATTAAAATATTATTTTGCAAGTTTAGTGGATTTAAAAGTACTTTAATTGCATTAGTAGCAGCATCTAGTGTAATAAAATATTTTTTCTACTTAATTTTATATTCTTAAACTTGGTCTCCTCCCAAAGTACAAAGAAACACGTTAGGTGGACCGATAATGTTAAATTGGCCCCTGATATATGTGTGTATTTGTGTGTTCACCTTGAGATGTGCTCTCACCCTGTCAAGGGATTTTTCCTGCCTTACACCTGCAGAGGTAAAATAGGATTAAGCATAAAAATGTCAACGTTATTTTTTCTTAATACAAATTTGAATCTTAATTAAATGTAGAGCCAATATGAGAAAATAGAAGGGCAGAATATAATAGAAGATGCAAATTTTTTTGTAAATGTTAGTGTTCTAAGGGGATTGGTTTAAGTATTTTGGTGATGTGATTGCCTGTTTTACATGTATTAAACCAATAACCAAATTTTTATGAAAATTTAATTGTTCATAGTAATTACATTTGTATGTTCATTCTGGGTGGCAGGGTGGTTGCAGTGGTAATGCAGCTGCCTCACAGTAAGGAGACAGAGGCTTGTAAACCAGATCCACCCTGTGTGGAGTTTGCATGTTCTCCCTGTGTCTGAATAAGTTTCTTCCCACAGTTCAAAGACATATAGGTTAGGTGAACTGGCAAAGTTAAATCGGCCTTGGCATGTGTTTGTTGTTTTCGCCCTGCAATGAATGAGTGCTCTGTCCAGGATTTGCTCCTGCCTTATACGCTATGGCAGCTGGGACAGGCTCCTGCACCCCCCAGCACTCCATGACATGACATGTTCATTCTATTAATAAAAATTTTGTAATAAATTTGTTATGGTGACCTTGATACTGTGTCATTATATTAGTTAATTTAAATAAAACTGACCCATTAATATTAGCAATTCTAAAACACTATCATTTGAAAACAAATTCCTATGCTCTTTAAAAAATCTAGGTATTGGTATTGGATATCTGATACATACAATACTTTTATCGGTATCGATTTCAAAAATATTGGTATCATCCATCCCTATTTTACACTCCTCGGAGTTTTGAAGCTGGCTGGGAGCGGGGTGTATTTCCTCATGGAGTTTTCATACTGGCGAAGAACATTGGATGGGTAGGCGAGAGGGTTCTGACTTTTTTATGGACAGTCAAATGAAAGATAAAATGCCTGAATGTTTTGAACACCTACAAATGCCTCTTTATACTCACGACCAACCATATATTTCAGAAGCTTGCGTCATAAAATGTCTGATTCAGCTATAGGCTGTTCCGTTTTTTTGCTCTAAAGTTTGAAGTTTCCAATAACCAATTGCTGACAAGAGCACTGCTTGGAGGTTAAGGCATGTGTTGCTGAATGGTGGACGTGGCAACTTTAATAATGAAATAAGCTTCATTCATAGTAAACGAATACAAGTGATCTTAAGTGTATCTTTTTCAGTTATTATTTCCTAGCCCTCTACATAACAGAGGCAACAATTCATATCTGTGCATCAACAATCTAGGTAAGTACTACTTAACGTAGTGCAATTGTTGCTAATTTTGATATGATCTCACAGTCAGAAAAGCCATTTTTGGTGTTGTTGTTCACATTCATAATAAGCCTCATGACTACTTGCTTAGGTCAGAAAATGGATTCATCTTGGGCTCAGATCCTGAAAGCACAAGGAATGCAGAATTTGAGACAAAAAATTTCATATCAACTATGTCATCTGTGATTTTATTTTCGGCTAACCAGAAAATCCTATTTTAGGCCAAATCAGAAGCAGAATGCTGAACTTTCATCAAGTGATGAAGATAATGACACCCTGCCAGCAGCCCAACAGCCTCCAAGATTTGATAAAAGTAAGATGTCTTGTCAGTTTTACCCATTAAGTACTAAATGGTTAACATGTGATATGTTTAATTTCTATTTTTTTACCTAGACAGCACATAACAAAGACAACATCACAAAACCTGATAACTTATCATTTAAAAAATGTTCTCAATCAGGGCAGAAAAAATAGCATTGTGATTGACAATTCTCAGGACAAACATGAAAATACAAAATAATGGTGCCATCACTGGAAATACAATGTATGCATTTTGGTAACCTTGCTTTCAGCAGTTTCCCACCTATTTGGCCACAGGCATGGCACTCCTCATACTGAAGGTATTTTGTCTTTGCTCAGTATACTCTGTGTTCTCTGTAAACATTTTGTCCCTTCATTCAAAAGAAAATGCATATGCATGCTGATGTTAGATAAAGATATTTAATATTTAATATATAATTGCAGCACCTGCTTTCAAGATTTGGAAATCAGTTTATTCTGTATTTAATGAAGAGACTGATAATGCAGTGAAGTTAACATTTGCCCTCCAAGTATTGCATTTTGTTTTTGTGGTTTAAGTCATGCATTATGGACCCCATCACTAAGAATGGCCATTCACCTGAAAGATAATTCTACAGTGAAGCATGCAAGCTTGTGTGGATATTATAACACTTTCATGTACTGTGACAAAATATTTTTTTAAGTTTATTTATATTGTTTCCATAACGAAAAACACATCAGAAAACCACTGCTAACTTGACATTTTGATAATTTCCCATTCAGGGCCAGAATCATTAGTGCTACCATTAACATAAGGTAAGTAGTTTGTGACTGATGTAGCCATTTTTAAGACAAAGATAAAATAATGGTGTAATCACTATGAAAATACACTGATGTTTGCATTTGGTAACTTTTCTTTTACTATACTATAATTGTCAATCAAAGTTTGTCATATTAATTGCGAAGTAATGTAAGGTAGCTTTAACAAGTTGCAGTATGTCTGGACCATGGCGAATCCCAGAAGAGCCTGCCTGATCAGAATGCACTTGACAATGAACATTGTTTACACATAACAAATAGTAGATAGAGTAGCAATCTACTTGTACTTTTATCATTTTTGATATATCCCTTTTTACATTACAGATTACTTCAGAACAGTCTTGATAGTGATGAGGAAGATGCAGGACGAGCTTATCAGCAAGCTCTCTAACATCATACAGAGATTGGACATTATAGAAAAGAACCTGCAAATTACAAAGAATGTATATGTTAATGTGGAGCTTCCTTTTTCTCTTACCCTCAACACAGGAGAGTCTCTGAAGGATATGGATTCTGTGCTCTTTTAGGACCAGGAGCTTCGAGAGAAATTGGTAATTTCACAATACATTTGTCAGAGATTGTACAATACAACTTTGGGTATTTGAACAGCTGTTCTAAGACATCCATACTAATACTGTATATGTTGCTTTCCAACAGGGGAAATATCTGTCTATTACAGAAGGCAGGACAGTGAAAGAATAAGTGAGGTGAATGGTTCCCTGCCTAATGACAAATGCCCAGTTGAGTAACTGGACAGCAGTGGAACAGAAAAACCTGAAAAGCATTATCCACACAACTTATGTTTTTATAGCCAATAACAAGAATCAATCCTTCTGGAATTCAGAGTCAATGTATTATAAGTCTGTTTTTATTATTTTAATGGTGCTCATTAATACACTGATGTAGATAGCAGATGTTAACAACAAATATCTGTGTGATAGCAGGGGCAATCAAGAGAAATTCCACCACAAAGGAAGCTAATGAAGAGGAACTGGAGCAGGAGGTGACTGGGTTTATGAAAGGTGTCTCTGAGAGAGGAGGGAGCCGAAAATGGTGAAGAATGAATGCCGAAAAACACTTGCAATGTAGGCTTTAATTATGTTTACACTAAATGCTACTTTATTTGGTCCTTGTTCTTTTACTATCCCACGTTAATTATATCTCTTTTTTTTCTTTCTGATATCTTTGTACTGGCAGTGTTACATGTGAAAGGATTGTAGAAAAAAAAAGTGCAAAAAAGTATACAACATATTATTATTATTGTAGTTTTTTCATATTATTTTCTCTAATAAAAATATCAAAGCTTTTACTAAGTATGTAGTAATCTAATTACATTTTCCTTACACGAGTGGTGGTCAGTTAATGAACTGCCAACAATATTTAACATTAAGATACTGTAAAATGAAAAGGTATATAGCAACTGAAGGCCGGGTTTCTGTTAGCAAATGCTCTCCTGACACCCAAGGACTGACTGTCAGCCACCTGCTGCTGCCAGTAGCAGGCTGTCAGAGGGCCACCCAAAACCAGATGTACAAAATTACAACAGACAATTGGTGGTGGGCTGCTAACTACTTGACTGCTAGTGGTCTGATGGATCTTTGCAATCATGGCTAATTTAAAAAGTTACTGCAGACTTACCAAAATAAATAAATAAATAATGAAGTCATGATGGTGCAACAGATTCTTCAGCAGTGAAATATTGTTGTGGTCAGATATTTACATGATGCTTTGTCAGTAAACCGTTTCACAGAAACTGAAAAAAAAACCCTGTTTAATTTTGTATTTAGTGTGATTCTGAACATATAAGCCATATTGTGAGTTTAGTTAATTTATTGAAAACTATTGTGTTTTTAGGGAAATTTTGCATGTGTGTATTCATTGCACAACCAGAGCCAGAAGTGCTGCTAAGTGTTCAATTTCTATTTATTAATATTTATTTTCAATGTATTATTATATAAATATTGTATAAAACCTATATTTTGTTTAAATATCTACAATTAGTTCATTTTTGGATGGATACATGTTTGTGTCTGTGTCTCTCCTGTTGCCCAGTCTCTGTCATTCCAAAGGGTGGCGCATCAAAAGCATGTATAGTATGTGAGGGATGGCTGGCGGTTCTGCCTTTTCAGGGCACTGCATCCCCCGGGATGCTAGGTGGCAGCTCCACTGGATGGCAACAGTTCTCCAGATTCCCTCAGAGCATCCTGGGACATGGAGTTCGTTTCCCCAGCCCTGTTGGGCGCCGGGGGTGCCGCCAGGGGGAGCTCACAAAGAACCTGGGGACTCCTACTGTTACGATAACCCAGAAGTACTTCAGAGTCACGAGGACGGAAGCCTGCAGTACTTCTGGGATACTTGAGGACGGATGATATGGCGTTTGACCCAGGAAAAGAGAAGGAATACTTCCGGGTCAAGAAATATAAAAAGGACTATGGGAAACCCAGCAAAAAGAGGTAGAGTTGGGTGGTAGAGTGACGGAGCTACTGGGAGTGGAGGATTGATTATTGTATTGATTATTGTTTATTGTATAATTACTGGAGAACTGTGGCGAGTGTGGTGCTTTGTGCACTGTATCTGAACAAAGATATTAAAATTCTTCTTCGTGTTTTTTATAAGTGTGTCTTGGACGTCTGTCTTGTGGGTTTCACGGGGCAACAGGGACCCCCTAGCATCAACAAGTAATAAAATGCATTGCAATTTCCATTCCAATAAATAGTGCATCACAAATGTTAGCACTGCTTTTCCAAATCCCAAACTAAATGGCATGTAACAGAGACATACACATTACATTCTGCACTGCAAATGTTAATGCAAAAGTCTGTGTGTTGGTTACTTAGATTTCCACTGTCTTACATCTGTAGTACAGCTAGTACATATATAAACCTTAGGCAATTATGCAAAATAAAATAATGTACTTTATAGGTTCAAGGAATATTTAATGTAAAAGAAGGAAAGGTAGAATTTTGTTTTATGTTGTAAGATATAATTAAGAAGAAGGCAATCATGGGTCAGCCACTAAAGAATAGGGCCAAACAAATACTCTTGACTCTATATCTGCAATAAGTCAACTAACTCTTCTCCAGACTAATTTTTATGTCTCATAAATGTACTAGCAAAGAAGTAGTGTGTTAAAGAAGTAATGAAAAAGAAAAGTAAACATTTTAATAATAACATAACATGATTGACAATGTAATTGTTTTGTCATTGTCATGAGTGTTGCTGGCATATATATATATATACAGTGGTGTGAAAAACTATTTGCCTCCTTCCTGATTTCTTATTCTTTTGCATGTTTGTCACACAAAATGTTTCAGTTCATAAAACACATTTAACCATTAGTCAAATATAACACAAGTAAACACAAAATGCAGTTTTTAAATGATGGTTTTTATTATTTAGGGAGAAAAAAATCCAAACCTACATTGGCCCTGTGTGAAAAGTAATTGCCCCTTGTTAAAAATAACCTAACTGTGGTGTATCACACCTGAGTTCAATTTCCGTAGCCACCCCCAGGCCTGATTACTGCCACACCTGTTTCAATCAAGAAATCACTTAAATAGGAGCTGCCTGACACAGAGAAGTAGACCAAAAGCACCTCAAAAGCTAGACATCATGCCAAGATCCAAAGAAATTCAGGAACAAATGAGAACAGAAGTAACTGAGATCTATCAGTCTGGTAAAGGTTATAAAGCCATTTCTAAAGTTTTGGGACTCCAGCGAACCACAGTGAGAGCCATTATCCACAAATGGCAAAAACATGGAACAGTGGTGAACCTTCCCAGGAGTGGCCGGCCGACCAAAATTACCCCAAGAGCGCAGAGACGACTCATCCAAGAGGTCACAAAAGACCCCAGGATAACGTCTAAAGAACTGCAGGCCTCACTTGCCTCAATTATTTTTTTTCTTTATTTTTATCTTTTTATCTTGCCTGGAGAGTTTTGGATACCAGCAGCACACTGATGTTCCTACTCATTGTAAAGGACATATCTTGGACCTGATTTGCTGCTCTGGTGTTGTTACTTTTGATCTTACACCAGATGAACTCACTATAACCGACCACTTTCTCCTCTCATTCAACGTTAAACTTACCTTTTCTGTTCCTAAGCTTCCACGTCTCATAGCCTTTCGTAACATTAAGAATATCAACTTGAATTTGCTGTCTTCTAAAATTGATTCGCAAATGGACTTTTACAATTTATCCTCTCCCACAGAACTGGTCTCATATTATGACACTTGTCTTAATGGTATTCTTAATTCTCTGGCCCCGTTAAAAACCAGATCTGTTTCCTTTTCCTTTTCTGCCCACTGGTTTACGCCTGAACTTCGGCTTCTGAAAGCTAAAGGCAGGCAACTTGAAAGGTTGTTTAAAAAAACCAGACTCTTTGTCCACAAAGAGATGTATAAAAATCATCTACTCTATTACAAGGATTGTATAGCTCAAACCAAATTTAATTATTACACTCAGTTAATTACTAGTAATACAGGTAACACCAAGTCTTTGTTTTCTTTACTTAATAATGTTACACAACCTCCAGACTCTTTACCGGGGCCGGCTGTACGCTGGGGCAAGAGGGGGCAATGCCCCCTTAAACAAACGTCCTGCCCCCTTAAATCAAACTTTTAGAAGTTGAGAAAGAAAATAATAGATTGCCCACAAACTGAATATGGACAAAATTTACTACAGTAGCTGAAAAATCCACTGGAAAAGGCATAAATAAGATGATTGGTTTCACCTCTCGTTCGCTCTTTCCCTTTGTGCTCTGCGCAGCTCACATAGTACTCCGTAGAGATCCCCCACTCACCCGCGCCCCAGCTAAACATCCAATCACTGTTAGTATGCAAATGACCCTGTGTCAGGTTTCTAAGTAGGCAGGGCAGAGCAAAATGAGTTGCGCAACAGCGGGAGGCTTTAAGGAAGCAGCAAATCTCTGTCGTCAACATCATAGCGAGTGCGACTCGTGATATAATTAACAACAACTAAAAAATATATCTATATTTGTACAGTTAATGGGGGACTAGTCCATTGTTCTCACAGTTTCAGTCTGGTAGAGAAGTGTTTCTTTCTCTTTTCCTCAGGCGCCACTGTGTCTGCTGCATAGAGCCGCCTGGAGGACCTGTGTCTGTCCGTCAGACCCAACACAAAGCCCCGCCTCAGCTTCAACTCTGCACTCAACAGTTTTCTCGTTTCATATACTGATGTGATCACAGCGATTTTAGTAAAGATTATTCACTTTCCACCCAGCTTCCAGCAGCTCACAAAGGGAAAGTTAATGCTGTGAGATGCATCCTTTTTTCCAAGCTTTTAAAAGTGTGGCGCTGCTCCTGCCTGTACCAATAGCAGTAGCAATGATGCTGCTGCTGGTACATCAGAGACATCAGCTGGCATGTCTACTCCTGTGGCATCAACAGGCACTGGTTCTCCTGTACCTCTGCCAACAATTGCTGCCCCAAAGCAACCCGCTCAGCTACCCAGTGACTTAAATGGCAATACACCATCCCAGCCAATACTGGGTAGTTACCCCAAACGTGTATTTGGTGGTACAACATTAAGATCATTCAATCCTGCCTGGTACCGCACACGACCATGGCTGGAGTACTCTATTGTGCGGGACGCATGCTTCTGCTTCCCCTGTCGGAAATATGGCAGCACTGTTAATGAGAGGGATGTAGTTTTTACCTTAACTGGTTTTAACAACTGGAAAGCAGCACTTGATCGAGACAAGGGGCTACAGAGGCATGTGTCCAGCCACAACCATGTGCATGCTTCAACCATCTGGACTGAGCATAAAAGCAGAGAGGCCACAGGGGGGACAGTGGATTCAATGTTGGTTGGTAAAACACAACTTGAAAAAAACCATTACTATGTCAAGAGTATTGGTAGTGCTATAAGGTTTCTCTGTGTAAATGAGTTGGGGCTCCGTGGGACTGCAGAAACCTTGAGACATGATGCAGCGGGTAATGATGATGACATTGCTTCAGGTATTTTTCTAAAACTGATGGAATATACCTTAGAGAAGGATGAGAAGCTAGCAAGCATTGCTAAGGGTATCCCAAAAAATGCAAAATACACATCTAAGGATATCCAAAATGAAATTATCCAAACACTGGCTGACATGGTGCTTGGAGAAGTCAGGAAAAAATATGAACGTGCTGATTCTGCAGGGTTTTGCCTCAAAAGTGATGGGACCAGGGATAGGTGCAATGTGGAAAATTTGTCTGTTATAATATGGTTTGTCAGAAATTCCATGCCAGAGGAGCATCTTATTGGGTTGCTTGACTTGCAACAACTTGATGCAGAGTACATCACCTCTGAGATCCTGTTACACCTTTCTGATGCTGGCTACAGTGCTGACAGTATACTGAGCCAGTGTTATGATGGGGCTTCTGTGATGAGTGGGGTTAGAGGTGATGTACAAGCTCTGCTGCAAAAGAGGCTTGACAGATATGTCCCATATATCCACTGCTACAACCACCAACTGCACTTAGTGGTTGTGCATGCCATGCAGAGTGAGCCGTGTGCAAAAAGATTTTTTAGCCTATCTAGTTCACTCTACAACTTTTTTCACCACCACTATGTGCTCCATAAACATGATGCACCTTGTTTAAAAAGGCTGCTTGAGATCAGATGGACAAGCCACTATGAGGTGACAAGGTGCACTGTGGACAATCAAGAACAAATCCTTAGTATCCTATCTGAGATGACAGAGGATGATGATGCTGCAGTTGACCTGTGCACTGAGGCATCAGGCCTGCTATGCCAAATTAAGAGGCATCACTTCTTTGAGATTGGAAAGTCTCAGTCAGTTGATCTGTGCAGTGCTTCTGAGGTTGTTAGTGCAGCACTGGACTCCTTAAAAAACATCCGTGAGGATGACTGTTGGGAAGTGTCATCTCCTGCTGAGGATGAGTCACATCCAACAAAGAGAAGGAGAACAATGAGCAAACACCTGGGTCAAAGTGTTGTGCTCTCAACTTTGGGCCATACAGACTCTGGTGACCCTACTATTTCCCCCCATCAGTCTCTGAAAAGATCCCTGCTTAACATCCTTGACAGGGCCATTTCAGAAATGGAAACTAGATTTTCACACAAGAATATTGAACTGATGAGAGCCATATCTAGTCTTGCACCCAAATCTAGCACATTTCTAGATCCGACCCTGTTGCACCCTCTGGCTGTGCACTGTAGCAGATGTTGTAAAAGTCTGAAAAATGAAGTTCTTGTGGCAAAACAGATGCTGCTCAAAAAATGTTCAAAGGAAACAGACCTGTCCATTGTGTGTAAACTCCTGCAGGAGTACAAGGAAGCCTTTCCTAAGTTGCATAAATTGTATGTAACAGCCCTGGTAATTGGTGTGTCTTCAGCATCGTGTGAGAGTTCCTTCTCCACTTTGTCACGGGTCCTAACCCCCTATCGTCGCACCATGTTACATAAAAGAAAGAGGAATTTGGTGATCTTGGCCCATGAGAAGTCCATAACAAATAACTTGGATATGGATGAATTTGTAAGAGTTTTTGCAAAGGGAAACAGGAGACTGTTATTGTAGAGTGGATTGAGGAGAAAGGAGAGCGGAGCTGTTTAGCTGCAAACAGAGAGTTCAGTTGCTTACAAAACAAACAAGCTGAAAACAAGACAAAAAGACAAAAAAAGAAGAAAAAAGTTAAAATGTACTGTTCTAAATCTGTTGTGTTCTACAAATTAGTTTGAGAATTGTAGGAAAAGACATGGTGAGTTGTTTTTTTTTTAAATTACTATTCCAACCCTTTTTAGTTTTGTAAATATTGGCTATATTGAGAGGTCTTATTTTACTCTTACTTTATTTTGCAAATTTATTTGAGAATTAGGCCATCCAATTAAGATAAAATTTATATTGTTGGTTGTAAAGATCTGGATGGATATTTTATTTTATTCATTATTTATTTATTTTTTTATTCTATTTTTCAGTTTTATTTTTCAAGACTTGGTGAATTGATTTTTTTTTTTATAACTTGACCTACCCTTTTTAGTTTTGTTAATATTGGCAATAGTGAGTTGTGTTATTGCTGGGTTTGAATATATTTGATATAGGCCATCCAATTAAGGTAAATGTCATGTTTTTAGTTGTTATAATCTGATGAGGAATATTTTATTTTATTTTTTGTTGTTTTATTTTTCAGTTTTCCTCCTGAGGGATTGCCACCTTATCGTGGTCAGGGGGTTTGCGTGCCTTAGTGACCCTAAGAGCTACACCAGCAGAAGCTTAGCCTTTAGGTGGGACACCTAAGTTGGACAGGTCTTAGGGTAGAGGCCTGACAAAGTGCAATCCAATTACATAACAAAAGCAGTTATACAGAGCACACCCTCCACCACCCCACCCCTTTCCCACCTCCGTCACCACCATGTGCCCCCTTCACATTTCTGTCTGCCCCCTTAAATATGCCTGTCTAGAACCGGTCCAGCTCTTTACCATCTCACCTTTACTCAACTGCCTTCTGTAATTCTCTTATGTCTTTTTTCAATGAGAAAATCCAAGATACATCAGCACCTTGGTCCAGATCCTTTCTGTATTTCTTCTGAACTACACTCACCTATTCACTCTTTCTCTTCTTTCCAGCTTCCCACTTCCTCTGAAATCTCAGATCTCATTTGCAAATCCAAGTCATCTACTTGTCAGCTGGACCCCCTGCCTACAGTTTTGGTTAAAGCCTGCCTCCCGTCTCTAGTCCCTCTTATTTCTGCCATCATTCACTCTTCTCTTACTACTGGTATTATTCCCTCATCTTTCAAAACTGCTGCTATAACCCCAATATTAAAAAAAACCTGGTTGTGATCCTACTAATTTCAATAATTTTCGCCCCATTTCTAACTTGCCCTTTATCTCCAAAATTCTTGAAAAAATAGTAGCTATCCAACTTCACACCCACTTGTCTCACAATAATCTATATGAGAAGTTCCAGTCTGGTTTTAAGCCCCTTCATAGTACAGAAACGGCACTTGTTAAAATTACTAATGACCTCCTTATGGCTGCTGATTCTGGTCTAATTACTATTCTCATCCTTCTTGATCTGAGTGTGGCCTTTGATACTATTTGTCATACCACTCTCCTTAATAGATTATCTTTGATTGGCATTACTCACACTCCACTTGATTGGTTTAGATCTTACCTTTCAGGCTGCACTCAGTTCATACAGCTTAAAACTTTCATATCCCAATCCACCGCTGTTACTTCTGGTGTGCCCCAAGGCTCTGTCCTGGGGCCTCTTCTTTTTATTATTTACCTTCTTCCCCTTGGCAATATTTTTCAAATATAACATTAATTTTCACTGTTATGCTGATGACACCCAGCTCTACCTTGCTGATAAACCCACCTCCTCTTTTCCACCACCCTCATTTATTGACTGCATTTCTGAAATTAAATCCTGGTTCTCTTCAAATTTTCTTAAATTAAACAGTCACAAAACTGATGTTCTCCTCATTGGTTCAAAATCATCATTATCCAAAACCAATAATCTTTCTTTTATTATTGATAACTCTGTTGTTTCCCCATCATCTCAGGTCAAGAGTCTGGGTGTCATCCTCGACAGTACTCTATCTTTCCAATGTCACATTAATAACATCACCCGGTCTGCTTACTTCCACTTACGTAATATTAATCGCATTGTCCCTCCCTCACTCCTCATACTACTGCCATTCTTGTTCATAGTCTTGTCACTTCGGCTGGACTACTGCAATTCACTCCTCTTTGGTCTCCCTAATAAATCTCTTCACAAGCTTCAGTTAGTCCAGAATTCTGCAGCACGTATCATCACTGGAATCCCATCTTTTCACCATATTACTCCGGTCTTGAAGCAGCTTCATTGGCTCCCGATCAAGTTTCGTATTGATTTTAAGATTCTGCTACTAACTTTTAAGGCCATCCATAACCTCGCACCTCCATATCTGTCTGACCTTCTACATGTTGCCATTCCATCCCGTAACCTTAGATCCTCTTCCTCCACCCATCTGACCGTTCCTCCGCCCGTCCTAACCACCATGGGGAGCAGAGCTTTCAGCCGTTCTGCTCCCAAGCACTGGAACTCATTACCTGCGGATCTCCGAAATATCAAATCATATTCATCTTTCAAATGTAAACTTAAAACACATTTGTTTAAAATGGCTTTTTGTTCTTCCTCCTAATTATAGTGGTTTTGTTTGGTTTTAATTTTTAGATTTTCTGATGTTTTAAGTTGTTTATAATTGTGTTTTTTATTTATTTATTTATTTATAGTTTGTTTGTTTGGTGTCCATGAGTTCTCTGAAAGGCGCCTTGTATAAATAAAATGTATTATTATTATTATTATTAATAATTAAGGTCAGTGTTCACGACTCCACCATAAGAAAGAGACTGGGCAAAAACGGCCTGCATGGCAGATTTCCAAGACGCAAACCACTGTTAAGCAAAAAGAACATTAGGGCTCGTCTCAATTTTGCTAAGAAACATCTCAATGATTGTCAAGACTTTTGGGAAAATACCTTGTGGACTGATTAAAAAGGCGGTTCATGCTAGAAAACCCTCAAATAAAGCTTAATTACAACAATTCTGCAAAGATGAGTGGGCCAAAATTCCTCCAGAGCGCTGTAAAAGACTCATTGCAAGTGATCGCAAACGCTTGATTGCAGTTATTGCTGCTAAGGGTGGCCCAACCAGTTATTAGGTTCAGGGGGCAATTACTTTTCACACAGGGCCATGTAGGTTTGGATTTTTTTTTCTCCCTAAATAATAAAAACCATCATTTAAAAACTGCATTTTGTGTTTACTTGTGTTATATTTGACTAATGGTTAAATGTGTTTGATGATCTGAAACATTTTATGTGACAAACATGCAAAAGAATAAGAAATCAGGAAGGGGGCAAATAGTTTTTCACACCACTGTATATACTAGCAAAATACCCGCGCTTCGCAGCGGAGAAGTAGTGTGTTAAAGAAGTAATGAAAAGAAAAGGAAACATCTTGAAAATAACGTAACATGATCATCAATGTAATTGTTTTGTCACTGTTATGAGTGTTGCTGTCATATATATATATATATATATATATATATATATATATATATATATATATATATATATATATATATATATATATTTATATTATATAAACTGCTCAAAAAAATTAAAGGAACACTTTGAAAACATGAAAACACATCAGATCTCAATGGGAAAAAGAAATCCTCCTGGATATCTATACTGATATAGACTGGGTAATGTGTTAGGAACGAAAGGATGCCACATCGTTTGATGGAAATGAAAATGATCAACCTACAGAGCCCTGAATTCAAAGACGCCCCAAAAATCAGAGTGAAAAAATTATGTGGCAGGCTAGTCCATTTTGCCAAAATTTAATTGCAGCAACTCAAAATTACGCAGCACTTTGTATGGCCCCTGTGTTCTTATATACATGCCTGACAACATCGGTGCATGCTTCCAATGAGATGACAGATGGTGTTGTGGGGGATCTCCTCCCAGATCTGGACCAGGGCATCACTGAGCTCCTGGACAGTCTGAGGTGCAACCTGGTGGCATTGGATGGACCAAAACATAATGTCCCAGAGGTGTTCTATTGGATTTAGGTCAGGAAAGTGTGGTGGCCAGTCAATGGTATCAATTCCTTCATCCTCCAGGAACTGCCTGCATACTCTCACCACATGAGGCCAGGAATTGTCGTGCACCAGGGCACCAGGAGCCACTGTACCAGCATAGGGTCTGACAATGGGTCCAAGGATTTCATCCTGATACCTAATGGCAGCCAAGGTGCCTTTGTCAAGCCTGTAGAGGTCTGTGTGACCCTCCATGGATATGCCTCCCCAGACAATCATTAACCCACCACCAAACTGCTCATGCTGAATGATGTTACAGGCAGCATAATGTTCTCCATGGCTTCTCCAGACCCTTTCACTTCTGTCACATGCTCAGGGTGAACCTGCTCTCATCTGTAAAAAGCACAGGGCACCAGTGGTGCATCTGCCAATTCTGGTATTCTATGGCAAATGCCAATCGAGCTGCATGCTGCTGGGCAGTGAGATCAGGGCCCATTAGAGGACATGGGGCCCTTGGGTCACCCTCATGAAGCCTTTCTGGTTGTTTGGTCAGAGACATTCACACCAGTGGCCTGCTGGACGTCATTTTGTAGGGCTCTGGCAGTGCTCATCCTGTTCCTCCTTGCCCAAAGGAGCAGATACTGGTCCTGCTGATGGGTTATGGACCTTCTATGGCCCTCTCCAGCTCTCCTAGAGTAACTGCTTGTCTCCTAGAATCTCCCCCATGCCCTTGAGACTGTGCAGGGAGACACAGCAAACCTTCTGGCAATGACACGTATTGATGTGCCATCCTGGAGAAGTTGGACTACCTGTGCAACCTCTGTAGGGTCCAGGTATCGCCTCATGCTACCAGTAGTGACACTGACTGTAGCCAAATGCAAAAGTAGTGAAGAAACAGTCAGAAAAGATGAGGAGGGAAAAATGTCAGTGGCCTCCACCTGTTAAACCATTCCTGTTTTGGGGGTCATCTCATTGTTGCCCCTCTAGTGCATCTGTTGTTAATTTCATTAACACCACAGCAGCTGAAACTTATTAACAACCCCCTCTGCTACTTAACTGACCAGATTAATATCCCATAAGTTTCATTGACTTTATGCTATACTCTGATTAAAAAGTGTTCCTTTAATTCTTTTGAGCAGTATATATATATATATACACACACATACATACATACACACACACATTATATATACAGTATATATATTTATATCTATATCTAATATCTATATACACTCACCTAAAGGATTATTAGGAACACCATACTAATACGGTGTTTGACCCCCTTTCGCCTTAAGAACTGCCTTCTACGTGGCATTGAATTAACAAGGTGCTGAAAGCATTCTTTAGAAATGTTGGCCCATATTGATAGGATAGCATCTTGCAGTTGATGGAGATTTGTGGGATGCACATCCAGGGCACGAAGCTCCCGTTCCACCACATCCCAAAGATGCTCTATTGGGTTGAGATCTGGTGACTGTGGGGGCCATTTTAGTACAGTGAACTCATTGTCATGTTCAAGAAACCATTTTGAAATGATTCGAGCTTTGTGACATGGTGCATTATCCTGCTGGAAGTAGCCATCAGAGGATGGGTACATGGTGATCATGAAGGGATGGACATGGTCAGAAACAATGCTCAGGTAGCCCGTGGCATTTAAACGATGCCCAATTGGAATTAACACTAGAATTACCAGAGCCTACGAAAAAACTTGTAGGTCCGTCCCACCTTAAATCGCTTCTTAAAACCGTTCTCACCTCTCCGCCAGTGTCTTTTGTTAATCTAAATGTGCTGATAAAAGAAAAGCTGCAAGTAGCCGGCTATTCCAGCCCCCCAACGACTTAGAACGTGCACAAACTTCTCCCAGCTCATGCCTTGATTGATTATCTGGGAGTGAAGTGGAGTTTTAGAGTGGAAATAATAGATCATTATTTGGAATACTGTACACGCATTGCATGTGTGTTCCGTTTCTACAGTAATCCGTGTAAACACATTTTTAAAACAGAAACGTTTTTCATATTGTAGTAGTAAATGACAAAATGTAAGCATAAACTATATAATGTATGAAGCCTGAAGTCCAAATATCAAACACTTTCACAAAAGGTACAAATATAACAAAACAAATATGCTTTTATTCAAAAATATAACTGCAGAAAAAAGCTGCCTTAGCATGCCACATTGACACACATGTATTACAGCTGCCACGGTAGCGTAATGGTATCAACCGCCGACTAGTATTCAAAAGGTAATGAGTTTGATCCTGCACAATTCAGTCTTGAGAAGTAAACTGCTCTTATTCTTACTATTTTAGAATAAAAACATACTTTTGATTTCATTGTGTAACAGCCGGTGTAATTTATGATAATTGTAAAAGTTAGTTTTTTTTTTTTATTCACTTTTCATTCTCGCAGTCGTGTTCAGGATCCTTCAACAATACCCCAAAAATCTGAGAATACTGTTTTCACATAAAGATGCGCTACAGCTCTGCAGCGTACTTGTGACTGCATTCTCGTACCAATGCTTGCAAACTGAAGTGCCTGCATGTACTTTTCGTGGCATTACACGTCTATTTTTTTGAGCATGCCCGTGTCGCTCAAACACAGGAACATATGTTGGTGTACAAGTATAACACAACAAATGCACTTTTATTCTAGATTATAACTAAGGAAAAATAAAGCAAGTTACAGTAGGCGGTTGATACGACAACTTGTGTGGTGCAATGCGAAGAACTGCTGATTTCCGATCCGTGCTATATAAAATCATCACATTCAAATATGAACAATTCTCACACTCCCTTCCTACATTCACGACATGTGTACTTGTTGCAGTGTACACAGCTCTCTGTGCTATGGTTCCTATTACACTGAATGAGCACCTGACATTGTACTTTCTTCCCTATATAAATAACATTCGAGTATAGCGCGTCTCCAAATAAATCACATTTGAGTTATAGCGCGTCTTTATGTGAAAACAGCAGTATCAGTTGGGGGTGGGGGGTTTTATCGTGAACGGGACTGAGAGAACGGAACTGAATTAAAAAAAAAAGCTAACCTTTACAATTATCATGCATTTACACTGGCTCTTACAGACTGACTGAAATCAAATGTATGTTTTTATTCTAAAATAGTTCAGTACATGCAATATTATTTGAAAACGAACAGCGTCAGATCGGGTTTGAATACACGCTGACGCTGTTACAGAAGAAGTCAGCTTATTCAGTGCAGCAGTTTCAACGCACAGTACATGCAATATTATTTGAAAACGAACAGCGTCAGATCGGGCGCATATTCAAACCCGATCTGACGCTGTTCGTTTTCAAATAATATTGCATTAGTCTGATGATGTTTTACATATATTATCTCTTTCATTCATCTTGCGGTTTGTAATCAGTGACCGCGTGTTTTTTTCCCCCGATCTTGCCAGTTTGCACATTGCTGTATGATGGTGTTTCTTTTGTACTCCAGGACATGCAGATGACAGAATAGTACAGAGCAGTAAGTTCAGCGCTATATGCAATCAGACAGACAGACAGGCAGAGAAGGCACTAGATATATAAATAAACAGGGAAGGCATTGTATAACAGATATATAAAAAACAGCTAAGGGGATAGATATATAGATAGGTAGGAAGGAAAGGCACTATATGATAGGCAGACAGGGAAGCTTCTATATAATATTAAAATTACTGTTATTACTATATAGACAGACAGGGAGTTCAGGCAGGCAGAACGGCGAAGGGTAAAAATAAATAAATTTTTTCTCCAGCGCGAAATCAAACTCGAATCTCTTGAAGTACAAGAAGTCTGCTGCGCTCTAAGTGACAAAATCTTACCAGTACGCCACGGAAGCTGTTGTAAAAGTCTTGAACCTTTTATGAAAATGTTTATTTTCTCTTTGGCTGTCAGGCTTCATACATTTTATAGTTTATGTCTACATTTTGTAACATTTATTACTAAAATATGAAAAAGTTTCTGTTTTAACATTGTGTTTACACAGATTACTGTAGAAACAAAACACAAATGAAATGCGTGTGTTCCAAATAACAATCTATTATTTCTACTCTAAAAACGCCACTTCACTCCCAGATAATCGAGGCATGAGATCGGAGAAGTTCGTGCACGTTCTGAGTCGGTGGGGGGATGGAATAGCCGGCTGCTTGCAGTTTGTTTTTATCGGCACATTTACAGGACAAAGGAGGCCGACGGAGAGGTGAGAACGGTTTTAAGAAGCATTTTAAGGTGGGACGGATCTACGAGTTTTTTCGTAGGCTCTGGTAATTCTAGTGTTAAAGGACCTAAAATGTGCCAAGAAAACATCCCCCACACCATTACACCACCACCACCAGCCTGCACAGTGGTAACAAGGCATGATGGATCCATGTTCTCATTCTGTTTACGCCAAATTCTGACTCTACCATTTGAATGTCTTAACAGAAATCGAGACTCATCAGACCAGGCAACATTTTTCCAGTCTTCAACTGTCCAATTTTGGTGAGCTCGTGCAAATTGTAGCCTCTTTTTCCTATTTGTAGTGGAGATGAGTGGTACCCGGTGGGGTCTTCTGCTGTTGTAGCCCATCCGCCTCAAGGTTATGCGTGTTGTGGCTTCACAAATGCTTTGCTGCATACCTTGGTTGTAACGAGTGGTTATTTCAGTCAAAGTTGCTCTTCTATTAGCTTGAATCAGTCGGCCCATTCTCCTCTGACCTCTAGCATCAACAAGGCATTTTCGCCCACAGGACTGCCGCATACTGGATGTTTTTCCCTTTTCACACCATTCTTTGTAAACCCTACCACAATGGTTGTGCGTGAAAATCCCAGTAACTGAGCAGATTGTGAAATACTCAGACCTTGTACAAATATATACCAGTATGGTCACTCAGACCCAGTCCACTAGTGCACAAAACCCCAATACTTAGTCCTGACCACAAATGCCTGCTCTTCGGGCCGCCTCCACACTCTCCTCGTGCCTCGTCCTCTTCCACCCGACTCTAGCCTTGAATGAAGGGAGACGGCCCCTTTTATGCAGGACCCGGATGAGCCCCAGGTGTTCCCGGCATTCCTCCTCTAGCCACGCCCCAGCGTGGCGGAAGTGCCGGCTGTCCTCCCGGCAGCTCTCCGGGCGCCGTCCTAATTCTTCCCCCCAACAGGTCCCCAAGGCATTGGGGCACCTCCTGGCGGTGACCACGGGCCCCTACAGGGTGGAGCGTCCATGCCTTGTACCCGTGGCCCCCAGAGCAACCAGAAAGGCGACCCCCACGTGATCCAGGGTGGGTGCAGACCCACATCCGGTCCCTCATGGCGTCCTGGCCGGGTCATGGCCCCTGGCATCTTGTGTTGAAGTGACATTCGGCATCTGTCAAGCGTTGTAAGTATACAACCGGTTTCATTGATAACTTCACATCCAGCTTTTGAGAGTTTAAACATTCATAAACATCAAAGTGTCTATCTATTGTCTATTATCTATTGAAATCATCACCTGTGAATCTAAGATGTTTAAGAGGCATTGGCGGTTTCGAAAGGTGTAAAATATTTGCCATTTCGGTACACTTGAAAGCGACAACCGAACAATTCAGCGGCAGCCATCAACTCACATGCAGAACCATAGGTGAAGGGCTTAAGCATTTCACTCTTATAGTGCTCCTGTGTAGTATAATTATCTCCTGTACCGTCATCAGTCCACACCTTAAACCTGTCCCAGTCATTCAATACATAAGACACAATGTTCCTCCGGATATCAAGAGTGAGCCTGATATGGCCGTGCAATATGTAACAAAGAGAATGGAAAAGCTAGGTGCCATCTCTGGGCATGGAAATCACTCGGTAAGTAACAGTTCTTTGATCGATATTGATCATCTCGATAGACATGGTAATGGGAGTTGGAACGATAAAAGAAATGGGTACCTGAGCAATGTAAAGTACGTCTAAAATACCTACATAATAACTATAATTGTAATAAACAAACAATAAAACAGCGGAGAAGCCGTAGATTAAACAAAAAGGCTGTAGTTATCAGAAGGGAGATGTGAATCCCGTGGCGAAGCAAGGAAGGGAATGTAGAGACCGGAGCGACGGACGGCCTTAAATAGGCAGGCAGCCAACAACGTGGGAGGCGTTGGGATGGGGGACCCAACGCCACCTCACACGGTGACCGAGGTGCAGGCTATGGACGTATATATGTTAGTAAGTAGGATTCAGTTAGCGTTGGGAACCCGTGTACCAAATTTCTTGAAGATGGGCCCATAAGTAACAAAGACTGTTGAAAAGTTCAATAAGGTGGCCGACAGTGGCATCATACCACCGAAACAAGTACGTACATTGGTTTCGTTTAGCTCAGGGAAGGCACCTACCAAATTTCGAGAAGATGGGGCCATAAATAAGAAAGTTCAACATGTCGGATGTTGTTGACTGTTATGACCATTACGTGTAGAATTTCGAAATGAAACCTCCTTAACTTTGGTAAGTAAGCTGTAAGGAATGAGCCTGCCAAATTTCAGCCTTCTACCTACACAGGAAGTTGGACAATTAGTGATGTTGGAAAGTTCAAAATGGCGGCTGACAGTGGTGTCATACCAATGAAATAAGTACGGATATTGGTTTCCGTTAAAAGTTCAATATGGCGGCCGACAGTGGCATCATACCACTGAAATAAGTACAAAATTTCAGCCTTCTACCTACACGGGAAGTTGGAGAATTAGTGACGTTGGAAAGTTCAATATGGCGGCTGACAGTGGCGTCATACCACCGAAATTAGCATGTACATTGGTTTCGGTTAGTGCAAAGAAGCCACCTACCAAATTTCGTGAAGATGGGGCCATGAATAAGAAAGTTCAATATGGCGAACGTTGTTGACCGTTATGACCGTTACGCATAGACTTTTGAAATGAAACTTGCTTAACTTTTGTAAGTAAGCTGTAAGGAATGGGCCTGCCAAATTTTAGCCTTCTACCTACACGGGAAGTTGGAGAATTAGTGACGTTTGGAAAATTCAATATGGCGGCCGAGAGTGGCATCATACCACCGAAATAAGCACGTACGTTGGTTTTGGTTGGCGCAGGGAAGCCACCTACCAAATTTCGTGAAGGTGGGGTCAGCCTTCTACCTACACGGGAAGTTTGAAAATTGGTGACGTTGGCAAGTTCAATATGGCGGCCGACAGTGGTGTCATACCATTGAAATAAGTAAGTACATCGGTTTCGGTTAGCGCAATGAAGCCGCCTACCAAATTTCGTGAAGATGGGGCCATAAATAAAAAAGTTCAACATGGCGGACGTTGTCGACCGTTATGACCGTTACGTGTAGAATTTCGAAATGAAACCTGCTTAACTTTTGTAAGTAAGCTGTAAGGAATAAGCCTGCCAAATTTCAGACTTCTACCTACATGGGAAGTTGGAGAATTAGTGATGAGTCAGTCAGTAAGTCAGTCAGTCAGTCAGTGAGGGCATTGCCTTTTATTATTATAGACTAGCAGAATACCCGTGCTTCGCAGCGGAGAAGTAGTGTGTTAAAGAAGGAAAGAGAAACAAAAGGTAACATTTTGAAAATAACGTAACATGATTGTCAATGTAATTGTTTTGTTACTGTTATGAGTGTCGCTGTGTTATATATATATAGCAAAATACCCACGCTTCGCAGCGATGTCATGTGTTAAAGAGGTTATGAAAAAGAAAGGGAAACATTTTAAAAATAATGTAACATGATTGTCAAAGTAATTGTTTTGTGTATTTGGCGGCAGCGTCACGAAGTTGTTTTCGTCTACCTGCATCAGAAAATGTACCACGACGTCTGACAAGCCTCCTTTTTACTGTTTTCACACAGCTTGGATTGCTGCTGTCATAATGGGTTTGAG
This sequence comes from Polypterus senegalus, assembly GCF_016835505.1. Taxonomy (NCBI): domain Eukaryota; kingdom Metazoa; phylum Chordata; class Cladistia; order Polypteriformes; family Polypteridae; genus Polypterus; species Polypterus senegalus. The sequence continues at coordinate 127,920,379 of NC_053156.1, read as the reverse complement.
TCTACATACATATATATATATATACACACATACATAAAAAACATACACACAAGTATATATATGTATGTGTCTATGTGTGTGTGTGTATAGATTTGGTCACTGATTGCAAAGGAAAAATAATAAAATATAGTCTATAAGTTATTAAACAGTAAAACATTAACGTTTTAAGAAGTACAGGTACATTGAGCACTACTGGAGTGGTTGCGGGTAAACTACATTTTAAAGACTGTGTAACACAACAGGTAAGTAGTACTAACAGCAGCTTGTGTAGACTGGTGAGACGTCCCTGCCATTAATCGGCTGTGATGGCACTGTCAGTCCTCCACTCGTGTGCGTGTCTTCATAATCCGAGCTGACGACCTCATAATTGTATACGTGCAAAAGAAAGTGGGAATCGCCTTAATATTAGTTTGGCGCGGTGTAGAAAAGGGGTCCCGTGTTTGCACTTGTCTGGGCTATAGCTTACAGGGAGGATTAAAAAAAATTAAAAGTGCTCACTTTGACTTAAGGTAGAAGCGCAGTCAGCGTGTCAAAGCCCGGCACAGCTATGCGCGCACGGCGGCTGCTCGACTTTGGCTGTGCAGGAGACAGCAGTTTTTGCAGACACATTCAAGATATCAAAAGTCTCAGTGCTCTTTGGAGGTCATTCATATATATATATAGCAAAATACCCGCGCCTCGCAGCGGAGAAGTAGTGTGTTAAAGAAGTAATGAAAAAGAAAAGGAAACATTTTAATAATAACGTAACATGATTGACATTGTCATGAGTGTTGCTGTCATATATATGCCTGCCTAAATAAGTCACCCTCGCTTCGCTCTTACTTTTTTACCGTTCATTTAATCATGGCTAGTGGCGGAAAAATTATAAAATGGAAGGAGGATTACACTGAGTATGGCTTTACCAAAACAATTATTGATGGCGAATCGATTATTCATAAAGCTTGAATAGGTGATCTGTTTTTCTGTGTTAACCTCATATTTTTTTCATACTTCTTCTCAAACCAAGGGGGTGCAAAGGTAAAATGAATCGGGATGCGCTGATCAATGTAATCGGTGTACCAGGAAATCATGCATTGACAAAAGTTCCCCTTTGCTTTTAATGCAAAGTGTGATTAAATGCATTATTTTTTAACGCGTTGTGGAGCACATGCATCGAAGCTTCTCAGCTGTGCTTGTGCTAAGAAAAGGAAACATTTGAAAAATAACGTAACACGATTGTCAATGTAACCTTTTGTAAGTAGTGCCTGGAGGATTCAGTGTGGAGAAACAACAGACAGCGTGTGTACTAACTTGTGGATTTTTCTGTGAGTATTTGGTAGCAGCATCACAAAGTCACTTCTGTAAGACTGCGTTAGCTTCGGAGCTCAGCTCAGAGCGAATTGAGGTGAATGGGAGGGGAGATGATGACGTGACTCCCCACCCGCCTTAACTGTCAATCCCCCACAAACACAGTCTCTCGGAATTTGCATAAGCACAGCCCTTTACCTGCAATTTTAACTTAGTTACAATCGATCAAAACTCTCGTTTATATCCTGCGTCCTGTCATTAAACTTGTATCTCGCATTACCCGTGGGCATGGGAAACGCCAGCGGCAGCCTGTCTATGAACTTAATTTAAAGTTTAGGTTTACACCTTGCTTTCTTTCCGAAGTAGCAGCACTCATGAATATGGTAGTATATGTCACTCGCTCGCTTCTTATTGTTTCGCTGCCTTCTCAATTATATAATGCATGTTTTCTTCAGCGCTTTTTGGAGGTCTGCCTGGTTTTCTACGCACTGCGTTGGCAGTCAGTTCACGTGATTACGTGGGAGGCGTGATGATGTCACACGAAACTCCGCCCCCACGTCTTTCGAGCTCAACTCTATTACAGTAAATGGAGAAAAATACCTTCCAGTTATTACCATTACTCCTAGAATTTCGAAATGAAACCTGCCCAACTTTTGTAAGAAAGCTGTAAGGAATAAGCCTGCCAAATTTCAGCCTTCTACCTACATGGGAAGTTGGAGAATTAGTGATGAGTGAGTCAGTCAGTCAGTGAGTGAGTGAGTGAGTGAGTGAGTGAGTGAGTGAGTGAGTGAGTGAGTGAGTGAGTGAGTCAGTGAGTCAGTGAGGGCTTTGCCTTTTATTAGTATAGATAATATTTTTGAGCATAACATCTATAGTCATACAGTATAATTCTGCATCCTTATTTCATTTTTTAATTAGCACTCCCAAGTCTTTTTGTTGAACTTTCTAGTTTTTTTCATTACCACTATACATATGTATCTATTTTTTTATTTCTTGCATGTTGAATTTTAAAAATTTCTAAAATAAAATTTATTTGCCTGCCACTGATTAACTTTCAAATGGTAAATAATGGAACCATTACAGCTTTTTGTAACTTTAGCACTAGTTAACTGCTTTAGTTCACAAAGCATTTTTTATGACCGAATAGTGCAGAACAAATTAAGAAAGTGCAAATTCTTTTTACAAATCAAAATGCCACTTGATGTAATACAAACTCACTATTGTTACCTCTCCCTCTATAAGAACACAAGTTTTTCTCAGTTAACCTATTTTAAGCACTATACCTTGAGCAATCAATTCATTAAAAGATTTCTAATTATTCAATTCAGTTATCTTCTTTTACAATTTCCATAATATTCAAACAATTACTTCTCATTATTTATTTGAATGACCTTAGCACTTATGTTTAACCTGTGTTTCAGCGTAAAACATTTTATATTTAGAGTATAAGGAACTAAAGTAAAAGCAGTATGTTACACAATAAATGAATGTGTATTATATGACCAAATTAATTCACTGACTACAACATAATGATGCAGAAAATACATTTTTATATAACTCTAGACCACAGGTGTCGAACTCCAGGCCTGGAGGGCCGCAGTGGCTGCAGGTTTTTATTCTAACCACCTTCTTCATTAGTGACCAGTTTTTGCTGCTAATTAACTTCTTTTGCTTTAGTTTTAATTAACTTGTCTCAGGCCCTTTAGTTGTCTCTTTTTTAATTATCAGCCAAACAATAATGAGACACAAAACGAGCCGCCACATGACTAGCTCACCTGTGCCCATCACACAATATCTGAAAATAAAGAAAAGTGAAGGGCTCAGTAAGGTTGATCTATCAGGTCACCAAAACAGTTTGACGAACAGAAAATCAACAGTTTTGGAAATGTCTGCTGTGGCAGAATGAGAGCAGCAACAGACCACAAAATTAAATAACGGGATTAATAAACAGCAAGAATCAGCTTCTCATTAATAGATTGGTTGGAGGGTAATTGGTTGGAGTTTGAAATCTCAGTTTAGTTGCTCATCTGTTGGCTTGTTGTTGGCTGCCATTTCATGAAGAAACAAATAAATTTAAAGTACTGAATCCTTAAAAACAGAGCTATTATAATGAAGGGAAAAGGACTTAATTAGCAGTGAAAATTGGTCAATGATTAGGGAAAGGGTCAGAAAGAAAACCTGCAGCCATTGCGGCACCTCCAGGCCTGGAGTTTGACACCCCTGCTCTAGACAATGAGGTCTTTTATAGAGAAAGCAAGCATGATACTCACAGGCTTATCATTGCTTCTGCATGTTTTGCATCCAGCATCTGGTTTCTTCTCTCAACCTTATGCTGATTTTGTCCAAGAACAACAAATCTAAGAGTGGAATAATTTACAATTAACAACTGGTTAGAGTGTTAAATTACATTGCATTAATTTCAAATGTCAGGGCAATAAAATTAATTTTTGAAAAAATCTATTTTATGAAGTTTTATCAGTAAAATATGTAAAATAAATAATATTGCAAGAACATCACCATCTAAAATAACAGGTCTTAAACACATGGCAGTAAAACACCAGTTTTGAATGATGGTTGTTACCAAGAATGACATCAGATTGTCATTTCAGTGTCAGAGGGAGACAGCAGATGGAATGTCTATATTCCCTGAACATTTTAAGGAAAATAACCCATAACAAAGATACCTAGAAGGAAAGGGAAAACACTAAGCCAGAATATCTAAAACTGTTTTTACATACCAGAATTTTGGTTTCTTTTTCCCTTAGATCCTGAGATGAAATAAAAGCTAAAAAACAATGTATTATACTTACTTTTAGTTTTTTCTCCATAATACTACACATTTTATATTGGAACTCTCTAAAATGCAATCTTGCTAGTGTGTTTATTTAATTTTTTTATTTGTATACAGTTTTCAAGATAACATTTGAATAACATGTACTTTGCAAGTTTCATTCAAAAAATTTCAATGGTAACTATAACAGAAACAAAATCAGTAAAACTACCAGGTCTTCCATTTAAACTTATCTTGTCTAATCCTGTTAAAGTGAAGTAAACTGCCTTTGTATGAAACGCTATTTTACATTTTAAACATTGATTTATACCTTTTACAAGTTCCATATAACTGAAAGCTGGCTATCATCAACATTTGATTTTTTTTAACCACCAAGTGGTAGTAATTTAAAATGAATACCACTGGAAAAACAGAACAAAAGTTAAACCAATACATATTGTACATCCCAAAACTCATCACCTACCATAAGTAATAAGGCTTCTTTCAAAGCAACCCGTTTCAACGAAAATCCCACTATAGCACACTCAAGGCAGTGACATATAATCCAGTAATTAATTAATGAATTATATGTAGTTTGGTGAAATGATGGTCAGAAAATAAAACAGTAGCAAGTAGGCATCAACTTTTGACAGTGGAAAGGAGTTCAAATATTCATGAATTTACAAAGTATAATTTTAGATTTAAAACAATTTTATAAGCTTCATGTGCTCTAATTTTAATATTTGTGCAAGTTCAACTTTCAAAATGGCCAACAAATAAATCCTAAGGGAAGACTTTAAACAAAAATTGTGAGAGTGAAACATGACATGACTTCATGCAGATGCATACATGCTTGGCATGTAGGAAAACTAGAGTACTGTACCTGGAAAGAAAGCAATGCAGATATGGCAACAACATAAATGATCATGACATATTTGCACTGGTGTGAACAATTCCTTGGTTTGGACATTTTTCTGGGGTTACCCTAATGAAAATGCACAAAATATTCATGATGCCGTCTGCCAAACAAACTGCAATGTTTAACCACTATCTCTTTGTCCTTCCATCAGGCGATATTTTATATCACTTATAATTTTTCGCTGGTATATAATATTATCAAAACCACAAATGAACAAAACCCTTTCCCAATCTGTACAGAACATAACTAAAATGAGAAATAAAGCAAAATCTTTCTCTATGTATTAGATTACATGTAGAAATGTCAATATAGATATTAAAATCACCTACAAGAATGACTGTCTGGGAAAGATAATGGAGTTTGTAGTTCACTCAGTTCAGTTAAAAAAGTCCATTGTATTTTGAAGGACGACAGAGAATACATAGAATAGGACCAGATTTTGTTATCTGTTTTACAGCCCAACACTCGAAGGCCAATAAATGTTATTTTTTTGATGTTTAGTTCAGATTAAACAATTACAGCAAGTCCTCCATCCTGATCTGAGCTCTGAATCGCTGGTAAAGAAACTGGACTGACTAACCTTCATTACAGATGCAAACTCATTAGGTTTTTGCCATGTTTCAGTTAAGCACAACATAAAAAGGTTGCAGTCCATAACTCAGACTATACCAGTGCTTTAAAACTGATAGGCCTTGTATTAAGCATAGTGACGCTAATGGTTAACAGTTTGCTGTGCACAGATTCATATACAGAGTTTATGTCAAGATATTTTTAATACCATTATCCTGATCAGGCTGGCATATTCCAAAACAAATGCGGTTGATGAACTTCCCAGTCACAGCCTGGCAATGGTACAGTCTCGATCCACGGTGTATATATAGTAGTTGCTAGGGTGCATTACAGGCTTGCAGACCTCATATATAACTAGACCAAACAGAATCCTGGGTTCAAATAAACAGATTTATTTTAACAAAATATACATTCCACAAGCTTTTCTGAAAAACAAACAGTTCTGTCCTCCGGCTCTACTCCCACTGAGTGTTGCCCTACTTTCCCCCCAACTCTCACTCACTGAATGTGGTGGAGAAGCATTTTTTTATACCAGTACTTTTGGTGTCACAACACTGCATCCAAGAAGTACTTACAGGTCAGGTAGACAAAGTTCCTAAGAACTTGGGAACTTCTCCTTCAGCAACTCCTTCTATTGGAACTACAGTTTCTATACAATGCCTTGGGTGTTTGAATGGGAGTACAATGGGAGGAATGCTGCCATACAGCGTACAGGAGAGAATAAATAATGTCCCCAGGAGGCAATCTCCCACTGATTTTCATTATAACATCCTCTTATCTAGGCAATGAAGCTCAATCAAGCCTGGACGGAATGTCAGTACATCCATGTCCTTCACAATATACTGTATAACTAGCTTTATATATGTATATGTATATGTATATATATATATATATATATATATATATATATATATATATATATATATATATATATATATACACACACACAGTACATCCGGAAAATATTCACAGCGCATCACTTTTTCCACATTTTGTTATGTTACAGCCTAATTCCAAAATGGATTAAATTCATTTTTTTCCTCAGAATTCTACACACAACTCCCCATAATTACAATGTGAAAAAGGTTTACTTGAAGTTTTTGCAAATTTATTAAAAATAAAAAAAACTGAGAAATCACATGTACATAAGTATTCACAGCCTTTGCTCAATACTTTGTCAATGCCACAAGTTTGGCACACCTATCCTTGGCCAGTTTCACCCATTCCTCTTTGCAGCACCTCTCAAGCTCCATCAGGTTGGATGGGAAGCGTTGGTGCACAGCCATTTTAAGATCTCTCCAGAGATGTTCAATCGGATTCAAGTCTGGGCCATTCAAGGACATTCACAGAGTTGTCCTGAAGCCACCCCTGTGTGCTTAGGGTCATTGTCCTGCTGAAAGATGAACTGTCGCCCCAGTCTGAGGTCAAGAGCGCTCTGGAGCAGGTTTTCATCCAGGATGTCTCTGTACATTGCTGCAGTCATCTTTCCCTTTATCCTGACTAGTCTCCCAGTTCCTGCCGTTGAAAGACATCCCCACAGCATGATGCTGCCACCACCATACTTCACTGTAGGGATGGTATTGGCCTGGTGATGAGCAGTGCCTGGTTTCCTCCAAACGTGACGCCTGGCATTCACACCAAAGAGTTCCAGCTTTGTCTCATCAGACCAGAGAATTTTGTTTCTCATGGTCTGAGAGTCCTTCAGGTGCCTTTTGGCAAACTGCAGGCGGGGTGCCATGTGCCTTTTGCTAAGGAGTGGCTTCCGTCTGGCCACTCTACCATACAGGCCTCATTGGTGGATTGCTGCAGAGATGATTGTCCTTCTGGAAGGTTCTCCTCTCTCCACAGAGGACCTCTGGAGCGCTGACAGAGTGACAATCGGGTTCTTGGTCACCTACCTGACTAAGGCCCTTCTCCCCTGATCGCTCAGTTTAGATGGCCGACCAGCACTAGGAAGAGTCCTGGTGGTTACGAACTTCTTCCACTTACGGATGATGGAGGCCACTGTGCTCATTGGGAAATTAAAAGCAGAATTTTTTCTGTAACCTTCCCCAGATTTGTGCCTCTAGAAAATCCTGTCTCAGAGGTCTACAGACAATTCCTTTGATTTCATGCTTGGTTTGTGATCTGAAATGAACTGTCAACTGTGGGACCTTATATAAACAGGTGTGTGCCTTTCCAAATCATGTCCAATCAACTGAATTTACCACAGGTGGATTCCAATTAAGTTGCAGAAACATCTCAAGGATAATCAGGGAAACAGGATGCATCTGAGCTAAATTTTGAGCTTCATGATAAAGGCTGTGAATACTTATGTACTGTACATGTGCTTTCTCGATTTTTTTATTTTTAATAAATTTGCAAAAACCTCAAGTAAACTTTTTTCATGTTGTCATTATGGGGTGTTGTGTGTAGAATTCTGAGGAAAAAATGAATTTAATCCATTTTGGAATAAGGCTGTAACATAACAAAATGTGGAAAAAGTGATGTGCTATGAATACTTTCCGGATGCACTATATATATATATATATATATATATATATATATATATATATATATAGTTGTGGGGTTTTTTTTAATTATATTATTCTCCAACAATTAAAAAAAACACTTTATTTTCCTCCCGGTCAATGCTCGGTATTTAAGCTAGTGGGAAATATAAATTTATTAACAAACATCTACAGCTGAAAATATAGCACACTTTTTACTATTAAAAGTAGTTATATTGGTTTATAGTATAACCTATTGCATTTGACAATAATATTGACTTTTAAGAAATGTTATAGGTATGGCAAGCCGAATTAACATTTAGAGATATCTCAAAATGGATTTTAAGATATCTGGAAATGCATTTTAGATATCTCAAATTGACTTACAGATATCTAAAAATGCATCTATTTTAAGATATCTAAAAGCATTTTATGATATCTTAAATAGATTTCAAGATATCTTGAAATGATATGCTGTACATTTTGAAATATCTGAAATGCATTTTAAGATATCTTTAATGCAATTCGAGATATCTTGAAATACGTTCCTGTGCATTTTGAGATATCGCAAATACATTTCAAGATATCTTAAAATAACTTCCTGTGCATTTCAAGATATCTCAAATACATTTTGAGATATCTCAAAAATACTTCCTGTAACATTTCCTATTCTTTCAATGGGACTTCCTGTCTATTTCGAGATATCTCAAAATGAATTTGAGATATCTTGCAATACACAGGAAGTTATTTTAAGATATCTTGAAATGTATTTGAGATATCTTGAAATGTGCAGGAAGTCATTTTAAGATATCTGAAAATGCATTTCAGATATCTCAAAATGAATTTGGGATATCTTAAAATGAGAAGGAAGTTATTTTGAGATATCTCGAAATATAATTTAGATATCTTAAAAAGCATTCAAGATATCTTGAAATTCATTTTTTTCAGATATCTGAAATACATTTTTAGATATCTAAAATTAATTTCATGATATCTTAAAATGGGTCTCTGCTCCATTTCAGATATCTAACAATGTATTTCAAGATATCTCAAATTATATTTCAAGATATCTAAAATGTATTTTAAGATATCTTTAAAAGGACACTCAATTATTTCAAGATATCTCAATAGCATTTTCAGATATCTACAATACAATTTAAGATATCTCAAATACATTTCCAGATATCTTGAAACAGCTTCCTGTCCATTTTCAGATATCTCAAATACATTTCAAGATATCTTAAAATTACTTCCTGCACATTTCAAGATATCTCAAATACATTTTAAGATATCTTATAATAAACAAGTAGTCCCATTGAAATAATAGGCAATTTTACAGGAAATGATTTTGAGATATCTTGAAATGCATTTAAGATATCTTAAAATGCATGAAAGGTCAATTTAAGATATCTGAAAATTCATTTGAGATATCTTGAAATGCAGACACAATTATTTTGAGATATCTGAAACTGTATTTGAGATATCTTGAAATACATTTGAGATATCTCAAAATGTATTGCAGATATCTTAAAATGTAAAGGAAATTATTTTAAGATATCTCAAAGCGAGTTTCAGATATCTTAAAAAGTAAATTACATTTTAAGATATCCAAAATTTATTTTGAGATATCTCTAAATGTTAATTTGGCTTGCCATATATAGGTGTACTTCTAGCCCTAATATTTGACATTGGAAAGGAAACATTATATGCAACACATCTATATACCATAATAAAGTAACACTGATATGTGATTATAACACTTAAGTTTAAATGTATGATGCAGTTAATACTAATTTAAGTTACTGTTTAAAAAACTTGGCCGAAAACGCTATCAATCATACCATGACGAGGTGCCAAAAGTTATTTAGGATTATCATCTGTAACTCATAGCAAACATGTGCATCCTGCAACACAGCTACAGTCATGGCCGAAATTATCGGCAACCCTGGAATTTTCCCAGAAAATGTACCATTTCTCCCAGAAAATTGTTGCAATTACAAATGTTTTGGTATACATATGTTTATTTCCTTTATGTGCATTGGAACAACACAAAAAACAGAGAAAAAAAGCCAAATGTGACATCATGTCACACAGAACTCCAAAAATGGGTCGGACAAAATTATTGGCACCTTTTCAAAGTTGTTGGTAAATCGTTTTATTTCAAGCATATGATGCTCATTTGAACTCACCTTTGGCAAGAAACAGGTGCTGGCAATATAGCAATCACACCTGAAGCCAGTTAAAATGGAGAAAAGTTGACTCAACCTTTCTGTTGTGTGTCTGAGTGTGCCACACTAAGCATGGAGAACAAAAAGAAGAGCAGAGAATTGTCTGAGGACTTGAGAACAAAAATTGTGGAAAAATATCAAGAATCTCAAGGCTACAAGTCCATCTCCAGAGATCTTCATGTCTGTGCTTGAAGTTCACAATACGTGGCACTGTAGCTAATCTCCCTGGATGTGGATGGAAGAGAAAAATTGATAAAAGACTGCAACGAAGGATAGTCAGAATGGTGGATAAACAGCCCCAAACAACTTCAAAACATATTCAAGCTGTTCTGCAGACTCAGGATGCAACAGTGTCAGCTCGAACTATCCATCGACATCTGAATGAAATGAAACGCTATTGCAGGAGAGCCGGGAAAACCCCACTGCTGACACAGAAACATAAAAAAAGCCAGACTGGAGTTTGCCAAAATGTACTTGAGGAAGCCAAAATCCTTCTGGGCAAACGTCTTGTGGACAGATGAGACCAAGGTAGAACTTTTTGGTAAAGCTCATCATTCTACTGTTTACAGAAAACGGAATGAAGCCTACGAAGAAATGAACACAGTACCTACAGTTAAACATGGTGGAGGTTCTAAGATGTTTTGGGGATGTTTTGCTGCCTCTGGCACTGGAGGCCTTGACTATGTGCAAGGCATCATTAAAACTGAGGACTACCAAAAGATATGGGGGCGCAATGTAGGGCCCAGTGTCAGAAAGCTGGGTCTGTGTCAGAGGTCATGTGTGTTCCAGCAGGACAATGACCCAAACATACCTCTAAAAGCACCCAGAAATGGTTGAAGACAAAGCACTGGAGAGTTCTGAAGTGTCCAGCAATGAGTCCGGATCTAAATCCGATTGAACACTTATGGAGAGATCTCAAAATTGCTGTTGGGAGAAGGCACCCTTCAAATCTGAGAGACCTTGAGCAGTTTGCAAAAGAAGAGTGGTTGGAAATTCCAGTTCAGAGTTGTAACAAGCTTGTTGATGGTTATAGGAAGCGCTTAATTGCAGTTATTTTTTCCCAAAGGTCGTACAACCAAATATTAAGTTGTGGGTGCCAATAATTTTGTCCAGCCTGGTTTTTAAGTTTTGTGTGAAATGATTTCAGATTTGGCTTCTTTTTCTCTGTTTTTTTGTTGTACCAATGCACATAAAGGAAATAAACATGTGTATACCAAAAGATTTGTAACTGCAACAATTTTCTGGGAGAAATGGTACATTTTCTGGGAAAATTCCAGGGGTGCCGATAATTTCAGCCATGACTGTAATTACATTCATCAAAGCAGAAGAGAGTCTACAGCTTCTGAAGAAGGCATCCACTGATGTCCCTGCAATGATGAGAGACTGGAACTGAAGTTTGACACTGGAAAGCAGCTCAGATTTCTAGACAATATTCCATAAACCACAGACAGGCTATATATTGTTCTATGGCCTAAAACAGCAAAGTAAGTTATTTTGCTTGAGTTGACTATTGTGAGAGAATAATATGGAGGTTACAATAGTTAAGTACTTTAGTTTGCAGTGCACAGTGAAATATATAAACATTTGTTTTAGAAATGTCATAAAGACACTGCTGAAATGGTCAAGTAAACAAGCAGAATGTTCCAGTGGGGTGATTCAAGAAACTGGCAGATGTAATGTTATTTAATCCACCAAGTAAGACTTGCTAGTTAACATGTATACAGTTTACATAACAGTATAAGAGCTGAATTCAATGGGTATTGAAGAACAAGGATATAATGGAGTGCTTTATAATATATAATAAAGTGCTTTTATTTTAGGCTGGTTGTCCTCTGTGCTAAAGCACCTTATGTCTTTTAACCAATCAGAGTACAACATGTAAAAATTAATTCAGCATTGTTATGCAAATTCAGTTGTTTATGAAACAGACCTCTATCCTTACTTTTTTGATCATTCTGTAACAGACTGCTGTGATGAATGCTCCCTCTTAAAGCATTTGCTGAAGGGTAATTAAAGATAGATAGATAGATAGATAGATAGATAGATAGATAGATAGATAGATAGATAGATAGATAGATAGATAGATAGATAGATAGATAGATAGATAGATAGACAGACAGACAGATAGATAGATAGAATAGATAGATAGATAGATAGATAGATAGATACTTTATTAATCCCAAGGGGAAATTCACATAATCCAGCAGCAGTATACTGATGCAAAGAAACAATATTAAATTAAATAGTAATAAAAATGAAAAAATGAAAAAAAAGAAAAAAAGAAAAATAAAATTAATGTTAGCATTTACTCCCCCGGGTGGAATTGAAGAGTCGCATAGTGTGGGGGAGGAACGATCTCCTCAGTCTATCAGTGGTGCAAGACAGTGACAAAAGTCTGTCACTGAAGCTACTCCTCTGCCTGGAGATGACACTGTTCAGTGGATGCAGTGGATTATTCATGATTGACAGGAATTTGCTTAATGCCCGTCGCTCTGCCACAGATGTTAAACTGTCCAGCTTTACTCCTACAATACAGCCTGCCTTCTTAACAAGTTTGTCCAGGCGTGAGGCGTCTTTCATCTTTATGCTGCCACCCCAGCACACCACCGCGTAGAAGAGGGCACTCGCCACAACTGTCTGGTAGAACATCTGCCGCATCTTCCTGCAGATGTTGAAGGATGCCAACCTTCTCAGAAAGTATAGTCTGCTCTGACCTTTCTTGCATAGAGCATCAGTATTGGCAGTCCAGTCCAATTTGTCATCCAGCTGCACTCCCAGATATTTATAGGTCTGCACCCTCTGCACACAGTCACCTCTGATGATCACAGGGTCCATGAGGGGCCTAGGCCTCCTAATATCGACCACCAGCTCCTTGGTCTTGCTGGTGTTAAGGTGTAAGTGGTTTGAGTCGCACCATTTAACAAAGTCTTTGATTAACTTTCTGTACTCCTCCTCCTGCCCACACCTGATGCAGCTCACAATAGCAGTGTCATCAGCGAACTTTTGCACGTGGCAGGACTCTGAGTCATATTGGAAGTCTGATGTATATAGATTGAACAGGACCGGAGAAAGTACAGTCCCCTGCGGCGCCCCTGTATTGCTGAACACAATGTCAGACCTGCAGTTCCCAAGACGCACATATTGAGGTCTGTCTGTAAGATAGTCCACAATCCATGCCACCAGGTGTGAGTCTACTCCCATCTCAGTCAGCTTGTCTCTAAGGAGCAGAGGTTGGATGGTGTTGAAAGCGGTAGAGAAGTCCAAAAACATAATTCTTACAGCACCACTGCCTCTGTCCAGGTGGGAGAGGGATCGGTGTAGCATATAGATGATGGCATCCTCCGCTCCCACCTTCTCCTGGTATGCGAACTGCAGAGGGTCGAGGGCGTGACGGACCTGTGGCCTCAGGTGGTGAAGCAGCAGCCGCTCCATGGTCTTCATCAGATGTGACGTCAGAGCAACAGGCCGGAAGTCATTCAGCTCACTAGGACGTGATACCTTTGGGACAGGGGTGATACAAGATGTTTTCCAAAGCCTTGGGACTCTCCCCTGTTCCAGGCTCAGGTTGAAGATGCGCTGTAGAGGACTCCCCAGTTCCAACGCACATGCCTTCAGCATGTAACATTAAATATGCAATGGACAAGTTTTCTTCTGTCTGATTACTTACTCAAAGAGGTTTTTATCAGAATTGTTCTAAGTAGAGGATAAGTTTCTTTCTTTAATTAACATGTTTGATTTCTACCACACTATCCTCAGGATAGACGAAATGGAGGAATCCAGAGAGAGGAAGTATGATGGGTTAGTGGCTAAATACTATACTGTAGTGTTGGCTAGAATAAACATCACACAGGATCTTTGTGTAAGGCAGTGAGCCTGTTAGGTATCATAGGTGTACACAAGAGAAGGGCCATCCAAGTTATTATGAAGGCTAAAGAGAGGGCCTCAAAATGATTGTGGATTGAAATAAATAATCTATAGGCACAAGAGACAGAGAAAGGCACAGGGTTAATATCCATTGAGAAGTACATGACTTGCTGGTAAGTTTTTGTTAAACTGTCGGCTTACATGAGTATTGCAGGTGAAAAGAAAACTCATTAGAAAGATCAAAAAGACTATGGCTTCAGAGAAAATTTTGTAGTCTGCTTTTTACACTATTCAAACACAAGGAAGGGTTTGATTAAAGCTACCTGGGTTCTTGATGCTGGGAGCTCCTAAACACCTCTTTATTCCAGGTTATGTCACTGATGATGTGTCCAAAAGCATTGTAAGATGTATTAACTTGCCTGGTGTATAACAAAATTTCATTTTCCGATGCCTTCAGAAAGAAGTTTATAGATATCTATGAGTCTGGGAAGGGAAATTAGCCATTCCACTGTCCAAAAGTTCATCTACAATTGGAGGAAAGTTCAGACAACTGCCAATTTGTTCAAGCAAGGCACTTTTCCATGGTACCTCATACCTTGTCGTACGCAAGTTCTCTGCTCGGTTTTGCAGACTGGCGGCACCCAGCGTCAAAGCAATGCTACTGTTCCTGTGTGGTTACTCTTTTATTTTCCTGACGCGGCTTTATAAATACACTGAAACTAACCGCATATTGTTTATTAGTGTAATGCATCTGATTGTAATTAACTTGTAACAATATAATGGTCCAGGGAATAGCCATAGTATTCCAAATACCATAACTGCTTTAGCGTTGTTATTCTCACTGCACTTTCTTCTTCTTCTTCTTCTTTCAGCTGCTCCCGTTAGGAGTTGCCACAGCGGATCATCTTTTTCCATATTACTCTCACTGCACCACTCGAAGTATTTTTATCACTGTATCTGAGTGTGAATCACAGCAGCAGCTGATCGGAAAGAGAATTATTGGTATGCAGCATCAAACGCATGCAACTTCAGCCACGGCAAAACGTTTCAAAGCCTTTCCTGTACGGACCTCGCAGTTTCATCCCAAGAACTATAAACGCACTTGATCAATTGCTCCTTGTAGAACTGTTTGTACTTATAAGTACAATTACCTCACTGTAAACTTGCACTACAGTTATAATATTGCACAATCTGAGCCACTTTATAAAGCGCGTATTTATATATGATGACGATATCATTTTTAAGATGAAATGTAGCAAAATATGTTTATTATATTATACAGGTAAAAATTTAACTTCATTTGAATAATCTATATTCTTCACTGGGACTGGTGTGAAGGATAGAATAATTACACATGTACTACGAAGATAGTTCAATGTTCCTTAAACATTTTGAAGAATTGGCGCTCAAGATGGCTTAACATCTTTTACAGAGCTGATTGTGTGGCCATCAGTTACTTGGAGAAAGAAAAGCAAGGACTGCAGGGGCGGCCATGCCAATATATATTGAATATAAAACAGAAAGAGAAAATAACAGCACAGCTAAAAAAAGCAGTGGCACATTTCAACAAAGGTTAAACGCTTGTGTCATGAGCATGAGGCGGCTATGCAGTGTCTGCAACGGACGTGGCCATCAACCGTGCATAAGACACCATATTGACATTGGCGGGCACCACAAGCCTAGAGCCGCCCATGAGTACTTCTGCAATAAATAATTTCATCGAAGGTCACGCACAATCACTGCACCGTGAAACCCATGTTTAATAATGTGCTTTAACTCCTATCATCATGAAAATGATATAACGTATACATCTCAGTATTTTAGTTATTCAGAGAGCTGTAATATCACGAATGTAATGGATTCTGTGTCCAGTTGGAGGAAGACAGCCGGTTTAAGAAGCACGTAGTGATTCACACACATAGAGCACATAGAAGATCACATACAAAACAAAGCATTTAATGTGCTACTTTAATTACGATGTGATTTGAGAAACTGGTTAATTAAATGATTTTAAGATGATGTTTATGATGTTCTACTTTAATGACAAAATAAACTACATGAATAAAGTGGAAATTTTGAGAATGAAGTTGACATTTCGTACTTTTTTCCCCACTGTGTGCCTTTTTTTTCTCTGTACCCTAATAAGCTTTCATATGACACTCAGACGGTGGGCTACGACTTGTCTTTTCACGGCGACTTTGATATCTGAGCTTTCAAGTTTCTCCAACATGCTATGTCACTCGATCAGCTTCCTTTTGTTGATTATACCATGGTTTAATTGAACAAATAGTATGTTTTTCCTTTGCCTCCACTTGGTATTCGCTGAAATTCTTATATTTTCCCCTGTGCTTTTCCCATTGTCTTTTCACAGAAGGCTGAGCTTAAGGGCGATTTATTTTGATTCGCATATTCAAAGAGGCATAATTCTGGGAGGAGTTGGGGCATTACATAAGGCGCATGCACGAGCGTTACTTTTCACGCTGACCGGGATGTATGTAGGTGAATAACGTGGAAGTTGGAGTACACACAGATTCCTGCATCTGGATTTTTCTGTGCGTGAGCACATTTCGGCTTTTGTGCTTACGTCATGTTATAGTGCGAATTCTATGCACGGCGTTATGCATGAGGCCCCAGGACTTTAAACACACAAGGCAAAGACAGAGTTACTTGGCCACAGTAACAGAAGACAGTTCTGGTGAAAACCTAATATACCAACTGTAAAGCATGGTGGAAGAAATGTTATGGTTTGAGGCTCCTTTGCTATATCAGGGCCTTGGAAGCTGACCATCAAAGAATTCAGTATAAATTCCTAATTGTACCAGTGGGTGTTTTAGAATATTGTGAGAGCACCTTTCAGGAGATCAAAGTTCAATCAGAAATGGAAATGAAACATGGCAATGACCATTAACATAATAAAAAGTAAATCCACCAAGGAATGACTAAAAAGGAAGAAATGGGGGGTTCTGGAATGACCAAATCAAAGCCCAGAGTTGAACCCTATCAAGATGCTAGGGGGGCGCATTTGAAATAGCTCAAATGTTGCACAACTAAAAGAATTCTGCATGGTAGACTGCAAAAAACATTCTTCTAGTCAATGTCAGAGACTGGTAGACAGTTACCAGAAACAGCTACTTATGGCTGTTTCCACTAAAGGTGGCAATACCAGCTATTATAGCCAAGGTGTACATACTTTTTTTACAGATGGATTTGACATATCTGTTATTTTTTCCTTGAATAAATAATTGCAAAGTCAAATTTCCTTTTTGTTTCATTACATCACATTTATTGAAAAAACTATTTAAATAAAGATAAAATTGCATTATGTTCACATATTAAAAAGGAACATTGCATGGGGTGTACTTACTTTTTCATATGATTATATATTTAACATAAACCCTCATTCTTTATTACCCACTCTTAACAACACTTTTCTGTTTTCTTTTTCTTCCCAGTATGCAGCAGTAGCATGGAGACACTAGTAACTTTAGTAAGCTATTATTCCTGACCATTCAAAGAGATGTAACAGAGATTAAGTGCATTTAACATTAATAATTTTAGGCATAGCCCCATATTACAATAATGCTATGGATCCCAGCATGTGTTATATGACACTATAGGATACATAGGGAGAGGGAATGTGAAGCTAATTTAGCTCAGCCAGACACTTATTTTCTTCTGGAATATTGTGCTAATAGCTGATACAATGATGTTGATTGATTTTCCCACTTGTTTGAGAGTCTACACATATAAAACAAATTTAAAACGCATTACCATATTTTTGCCTAAATGCTCTCTATCCATTGTATCATCGAGTATTTTTCACTTAGCCATAAAAATTCTGTTTTCTTTTTTTCTGTTTTTGTCATCTGTTTAATCTAATATACAGTATGCCTCATTCATAATAGAGTACCTGTAGGTGTTATTATAGCCGAGTACAGAAAAAGCTTTTGAGAGAGATGAATAGGACTAATTATTTGGCACAATGTATAAGTTTGGGTTTGACCCTAGGATTACTGTAGAAATAATATAATCTGTGACTGTTTATCTTTAAGGGGTTTAAGAAAAGGATGTATTCTTTTGCATTTTCATTTTACCACTGTTACTGAACCACATGCATTCTGACTATGTATAGTACAGGCCAAACGTTTGGACACACCTCCTCATTCAATGTGTTTTCTTTATTTTCATGACCATTTACAGCACTCCATCGCTCTCCTTCTTGGTCAAATAGCCCTTACACAACCTGGAGGTTTGGGATCATTGTCCTGTTGAAAAATAAATGATCGTCCAACTAACCTGACTTCTGCACAACACAACTGCTGGTCACAACCCCATTGATAAAGCAAGAAATTCCACTAAATAACCCTGATAAGGCACACCTGTGAAGTGAAAACCATTTCAGGTGACTACCTGTTGAAGCTCATCGAGAGAATGCCAAGAGTGTGCAAAGCAGTAATCAGAGCAAAGGGTGGCTATTTTGAAGAAACTAGAATATAAAACATGTTTTCAGTTATTTCACCTTTTTTATTAAGTACATAACTCCACATGTGTTCATTCATAGTTTTGATGTAAATGGTCATGAAAATAAAGAAAACACATTGAATGAAGAGGTGTGTCCAAACCTTTGGCCTGTACTGTATATAGGTGTCATATTTACAGAAAAAATCAACCTAAACTATAATAGCTTCCAGGATGGTGTCAAGCAGGCTCTTTCCAAATGACCTAAGATATATCCCTCACTGATAGCAGGGTAATAAGGCAGCTGAGAAAGATAATGTTACTATACACATTTCAATATACTACATAAAGTTAAGATATTTTTTAAAAATATAAACTTATTTTATAACTATGAATTTTTGTTTTATGTTACTGGGGGAGTAGGTGTATTTACTGTTGGGGAATCAATAAAATATTATTTAGCTATTTTATTTAGAAAATGAAATAACTACTTCTGAGGAAATAACTGCTCCAGAAATCTAAAATTGACACACCTCTCGACAGCTTTCAAACTGGGCAGCAAATGTAGGAGTAATTGAATTCTATCAGCAATTTTACACCATTCAAGCCCGTAAGTACATAAGTTACTATAGAAATGTAGTCTGGTAAGTCTTGTTCTCTTCAGTGGGTGCTGTGTGCACTGCTATTAAAAGTTGAGTAAATCTCTTTGAAAATATACAGCAAAACCTTGTGCCATCTTGAATTTGTATCATTACTCTTGATTGCACACCTGAAAGAACCCTTGAAACAAGCTATCAACATCCTTAGAGACTTAAACATGGAAAACAACTTTGAATCATTTAAACTCATTCTTGAATTAAAGAAATGTGTATACATATTTAATAAGTGTAAATTAGGATGTATTCATTGCAATCTACTTTAGTTCCCAATTCCACTCCATTTGATTAGTACGGTGTCAGTTTTATTCAGCAATACTATGGATAAACAGCTAATCATACCCACATTTACAAAATAGCTTATGTTTAGAAACCTTCTTTCAAAGCTGCCAATGTATGGAAGGACTTCAAAACATGTGTTTTTGTATGTCTGTACAAAATACAAGTTAATATGCTTTTACAATTTCCCGCATTGTTTTGATAAAATACTAAGATACATTTTATATTATTTATTGATTTTTGCCAAAGCCAGCAATTAACGAGATTCACAAAAGCTCCCAAAATAACAAAGCACTGTCATGAATTTCTAATTTTATGTTAAGGTCTTGTGTATACTGATAAATAAAACACTGCAGAAAGATGTACATCATTTGAAATTAAAGAGTTGTCCAAAAAAGCCATCTTTTATAAACACAACAATGAACTATATTCACAGTAAAAAGGTATCAGTGATGAACGCACAACTATTAATATTTACATTTTTGTTGTATTGGAGTAATTTTTCCTCTGTTTGTTATTGCTTCAACAAAATTTCCATTTCTACTGTGAACAATTCTGTTTTACTTTTAGAAAGATGGGAGATAAAACATACATAAAATAAACAAAACAACATAAATACAGAAAAGTCTCTTACTTTTTTTCATACCATTTTGCTTCATAGAAACAATGATGGTAAGCCATTAAGGTATTTGAAGAGACCAGAAGATAAAAATATAACCTAGAAAATAGTAATGTGCAGAACATTCCTTTTATTCTGTTGTCAAAACTTGAGTGCTGCCCCAAAATCTTTGTAAAAACCATAAGCAAAAGTCATTGTTCAGAGACTTTAACAGAGAGTGTCCTTCCATGGCAGAAATCAAGATGTTTCTTCGGAATTTAAAGTGCAGTGCTAGGTACATCAGCATGCATGACATCCCCAGACAAACAACAAAAAAGCATCCTAACAACATAACCCCAAAATTGCAGCACCTATCTAAAAAACAAAATGGCGATATGGTACACACTAATAAAAATTTAGAGCTCTATTAATTTAGCTCTAGAGGATCAATACCTTTACACAGAAAACATGTAACACCATTATCTAATTTGTAATATATATACTTTTAGAAATTTAATAAACTATTATCATAAAACAGAAAAAAGTATTCTGTAAATCAAAAGTAAAATCCAGAAATGTAATTGCAAATCATAATTTGCATGCAATTCTTTGATATTTTGTGCTGACTAATGCAACTTAAGCCACACTATAAATACCTCACTACAAAATGAGAAATTAGGAAAGGCCTACCTTTGATAAATCAATAAGTTATCTTCAGAAGGATGTTCTGCAGGATTTAATCCATATACTTCCTTTACATGTAGTTGGGGAAAGTCCTGAAAAAATGTAAAAATAAAAATATTATGTAAAGTTTGCTTTTTACAATTTTTGATTTACTACAGAATAGAATTATGGCATAAAAAATAAATTGCAAAACATATTGAAAATTATTCGAAAATCATATTTTGTAGAAAAAAAAATTTAGAAAAACAAAACTCTCTAAAACACCTAAACATAAAAAAGTCAAACATTCTCAGACAAAAAAAGATAGGATTACTCTTTACATACAGTACAATAAACTTTTTCCATGTATCATTTTAATAGATTGTCCAAAATGAACGGGCATTATATATTTCTAATAACACAGCAGATTAATTATTTTGGAAAATACACATTCAATTACACCAGATTAAAGAGGTGTGTTGCACCAAAACAAAGTTAAGTCACCAAGACTCTAAAAGATTGTGTTGATTGCCTGTATTTTACAGCAAACAGCAATATCATTATTTTGATAAATCAGTACTGAACAATACTAAAATGACTGCATGGCATATCTAACTAATAATGATAACAGTATTTAAGACTTAATTTAAAATGCATGGTATGCTACTCATTTTTCCTTCTCTGCCATTACTTCTTTGTTAGGAGTCTGCAGCTTTGATGAAGCTCCTCCATCTTTCTCTTTCAAATCACTCCTTACACAGTTCTTTCATCTCAGCCTATCTTCCCCTTAACTTTCTTTGTGATAGGTCTTCTCCAGGTACTCTCAGTCATGTCTTACTAGTTTATCCTTACCAAATTCCCATGCCATCTTTAATTTTTTCACTTATCTTTACCTTTCATGTCCTTCTCTTAACCTCTTTATGGCTTAATCTGTTCCTCAAAAAGACTCTCCAAAACCCACCTCAGCATTCTCATCTTGTTTATCTTACTCTGTATATCTCTGCACCGTACACCAGCATAACTATCTTCACATGGACCATCATCCATTTAACACACACCATCTGAGTTAGCTCTCATCATTTTCCATGCTACATGTATTTTCTCACCAATTTCCACTTTACAGTCATATATGTAAGTTTCCACAAGTCTAAACTTGCTCTATGTTATATTAACAGTTGTCCCTCTCCCCATCTGCCCCTAATCAAGAACTATAAATCTTCCAGCATTTACTTTTAGTCTTCCTCTTCCAAGACACCCCTGCCACCCAATCACCTTTTTCTGTAATTCTTCCTCTGACTCTACCATAATTACTAAGTCATCAACATGTAACAATCCCCAGAATTCACCATCATGATATTCCGACTAAGCACATCCACAACAGGGTCACAGAGGAAAATGCTAAGAGGCCAAAAGAGAAAAACCTGATAGAGACCTATTTGCACATTTCAGTGTCTCCATATTCTATTTTTACCATTAATTCTCTCATCATTATTACCTTTATTATTACCATAATAATCTTACCGCTAAGACACATGAGAAAAAGTGGGCTCCAACACCAAATAGAATGATAAACACTGCTGTAAAATCTAACACTTATTACTAAAACTTTCATCAAGTGTTCCATTAACGTAACCCCACAACAGTTTTCACATTCCCTTACATTTCCTCTGTTCATAAAACACTCTTTCATCAGTCTTCTAGGATCTTTTCCTAGCATAAGTAACTTCATTAATTTCCTGTTGCTTATGGTTACTCGGTGGTATGATGCTGCAGCTCTGAAGCAGTTCCGGTTGAGGCTGGAGGGACTTCCAAATCCGGTAGCTCCCCCAGGCCCCAACGAGACCCAAGAAGGCTTTCCCGTAGGGCTAAAATACTTGTATGCCTTGTGGGCACCCATGCGGGGATCCAAGCCTGTGCTCACTGCCACCTAGCATCCTGGGGGAGACAATCCCTGTGTAAGCTCTTTCCCAATGTCCTTCCATCCTGAGGGCCGGTAAGGACAGTGACCATCTCTCACAATGTTAATAAGTCGTTGTTTAAGAAAATAGATTAATTTAATGATCTCATTTATCTGGAATTCAAGACATCCAGGAATTCAAAAGGTAACTCTAAAAAGAGACCTATAGCAGAATGTGGCATGGCACAACCTAACTTCAATTTAATTACTGGGTGATGAATACACAAGCTATAAAGACTTGGGAAACTGACACATATGGATGAATTTACACAAGCATGTCCGGCAATGGAAATAAAATCTTGCAGTACAGTACGTCTTCATATACCCTGCTTTGTGTTCCAGTAAACACTAATTTTCATCAAAATACCAATAATCCCACCAATCACTCAGAATATGGAACCAATGTAAGATGCACATCAAAGCAGATACGTAATATATACATGTTATGCATTATGAAATGTATATTATGAGTACTTAATGGTGTCATTGTCAATATAACATTACATAATAATTTCAAGTAACAATGATCAACACCAATCAATACGAAAGTTTTGAAAGTTGATTTACTCAGGAAACTAATCGAACTGCTATCTGTGTTGGACTCAAAATCAGCCAGGTCTTCGGAGATAGCCTCCAAAAACTCATTTAAAGTGTGTTTTGGTCAACTTTAAGCCATTTTTACCAGAACATACAAAAAAAACGATGCTCAGTTATGCTCTACTACTCTGTGTGATGATGCGCCATGAGTCTTTGAAAGACTCATACTGTATATTTCATTACACACACTGCCACCTCTGTCTTATTATGTTCATATATAGACATCTACATATCGTTGGAGACGTCACAGTCGCCAAAATCCCAGTGTATGAGGTTTGTGAGTGTGTGATCTATTGAGTCCGAGCTAATGAACCGGAATTGGGAGGTGGGATGTGTCAAATGAAGGTGTTGCGTCTCCTTTTATTTGGAGGATATCTATTGATTGTTGCATCATACAATAATATGCTTGGACTTGTTTTGATCAGGAGTATCTACTGTAAGTAGCAATGTGTCAGATGTGCTGTTGGTTTGTGAAGTAATATGCGAGAGCACATGAAAAATCAGAAGCATGTTGGAATGTTGTTTCTGGTTTTCAGCCTGAAGCTTACGTTTGCTTGGTTGGCAGGAGGGTTCATCACATTGGTTGAAATCTATTGGTCTGGACCTTTTGATTGATGCATAATACTTTGGTATTCCTTATACAGAAAAATGAATATGCTTTTTTCAAATATTTTGCGACAATTTATTAAACACCCCATATGTGATCTCATACCAGATTAAAAACCCAACTGTAAATACTGTAACAATTTGATTACTAAAGAGTATGAAGTCGACACCCGGGCCTCGCAAACAAGGTATTGTTTGAGTTGGGGTGTGTCATAGTTCACATGTATGATATAGTGAAAGACTTTTTTAAACAATTGCTCGGCCCGGTACAGGGGCACTCAGGGTGTCTACCTGAAAGAATCTAAACCCAAATTTTTTTAAGTCAGTGGGTAACTGATGAAATGGGGAAAAAATCAAATTCTCACTTAAAAGATCTGTTTTAAAATATGGCAAGATCTAACTAAAAAAAATTCAGAATAAGCATTCATATGGAGGGGAAAAATGACATTTTTATTCTTAATTATCTTTGCCCATGCTCTTAGCCCTCTTTCTCTTGAGTAGGGGTTGAATTCTGTTTTGTTAGGTTTTACCTCTTTTGTTGTTCCGGTTTTCTTTTTTAATGTTCTGTTTTTTTTCTAGTTTGACTAAAAAATTATTCATTGTACAAGTTTGACTTGCTTATATGCAATGATATTTTCTTCAAATAAAATAAATAAAAAAACACAAAAACATTTTTAACATTTCTTTATAAATTAAGAGAAGCAATTTGGCACTTTTTAATTTAAAAGGTAGAATTTGAAGCAGAACCTAATATTATCAAACATGCTTACTCCAATTCAGGGGCACATGGGGTCAGAGTCTATCACGGCACAATCATGCACTAGATAGACAGATAGACAGACAGACAGACATGCATGTAAAAACAGACAGTAACTTTGAATAATGTTAGCATTTACTCCATTTTTTTTAATCCTCATACGCCACTGCTGTGGGGCTTATTTTGTTTTGGAAGTACTCTGTCTCTAGGTATGTCAGAAGACTTGGACTTTGTGAAGTGTGGTCCAGACTCAAGTGGGGAGGCAAAATGGGAGGGATGGGGGAAAAAGAGAGCAAGCTATATCTAATCTGTCCTTTTAATCCTTATAATGATAAGTGCCAATGTAACAATAGGGTTCATGGCAATAACTCCTGGGAAAATTGGAAATTTAGGTCAAAGCTGTCTCACTTTCAGTTAAGACTACAAAATAACATCAGAAAAACTAAACACCCCAAAATCTCAAAAATACTAGTGACTTATTTGACTCAAATTTGATGACTTACAGAAAAAAGAAAAATAGCCAACCTATGTTTTTTAGTTGTTGATAGTTTTTTTATTCCTCGATATTTATTAATGTTATGCTAGCATACATGCTCTATGCTGAGCACAGGCTTTATGCATACAAAATAACAGTGCAAAAGCAATTAACGGGTCATGTGAATATCTCCACTAACAAATATGGTGGATGAATGACTGAGGAAGGGGCAGTGTACTGGACAGGAAAAAACAGACATGATCATGTTCAGTGTGTACAGTGAGGTGTGAAATGTAAGTTCAGTGAGGCTCAAGGGAGACATAAAGCACAAAGGTTAGCAAGCTCACTATATAACTCGAGAAGCTGGTGCCAGGCGCTGTGTGACTGTGAATGTAGCTGTTGCTACGCTAGAAGCAAAAAGGGAGTGAGAGAGAAGTAAAGTGGTGTCCTCGGATTCAACATCAGCCAGGTGTGCCAGTTTAATCTTAACAGGTTTCCCATAGCTATTCCACTGTAATATTCATTCACATATATAAGCTTTGAAAGGGGACCCCAACACCAACCTCTAAAATAGTTTGCATTTACATGTGCATCTGCTTTCTTTAAATCTATGTTTATCAAAACTCCTTCTATATACATGCATATCAGCAGACTATAATGGGGGAATCACATAGAACTTTCTAAATACATTGGAAAAAAATAGTTGAGTGAATGGCATAAAAAATGAAAATTTTAAACATATAATAATAATAAATATTTACTCACATTTCATATTACTCCTACTGATTACCCATTTCAACTGAAAATAATACATTTTGCTGTAAAATTGTGTTTTGCAATGACCATCAACAACTAGGAAAAGCAGGATTTAATGCTAGACTACTCATGGGCAATTGTATATAGCATATTCAAGAATAAGCAGCTCCATTGACCTAATAATATTACTATATATATATTTACATTTACTTATTTGGTTGACACCTTTATCCAAGGCAACTAACAACATATATGATACAATTGGTTACATTTCTTTCACACAGTGTCAGTAGCGGGATTTGAACCCACAACCTCAGTTTCGGAAGTCCTAAGTCCAAAGCCTTAATCACTACACCACACAGCCTGCCAATAATATTAGCCCTTAGAAAATAAATACATACATATAAATATTGTAAATAGAAAAGTACTTTGTTAGTTACATAGTATTTCTGATACATCCAATTAACCAATGGCACTACAACTAAAGCCCATTGTCTTACAAAAAATCAACACAACTAAAATAGCTTAAGATTAATGTGGAAAAAAGAAGCCTGAAATTTATCAATATGTGGTACTTCAATCATCAATGCTAATTTATTTAAAAATATTATTAGACTTTGATAATAAGTTCTGGCAAAATATGTTTATACATCCCCCAATATGAGTTCAATTTCAATGGAATGCATTTCTGCATCTTTAAGTTGGAATGTTTTTGGTTTACCATTTGTTAATTAGTTTTGCATTTTATTATGTTTATTCACATATCTGTTCCTGTCAATAAAAAAATAAAACAGTTTTTGCATCATTTGCAATATGAGAAAAAATAAATTACACATCTATCGAAACAAGAAAAAAAAAACAAGAAACAAATTACAGCCTATGGCATAATGGCAATATCTGTCATAGCCTGATCAATTACTTTTGCTTCTACTTTCTAAAGAAATAACTTCATCTTGTGCTAACACAGAAGTTAAATGTGAATGAATTTGTTGCTATGGAAATCAACAGACTGTTGGAGCCAACTATTAATACAATTTGCTTACCAAATATATTGTGTTCAAGCTCAATATTAGTTTTAACAAAATGACTTTAGGAAGCCAGTCTGTTTTTCATTTTCTAAAAACACTCAAATGTTCAAATGAGAACATTTAAAGTACAAATGCATTTGGAACCTGCAGAACTCTTTAACAGCTTTGTTTTTAATTGTATTCATTAAATACTGAAATACTTTTTTTAAGCTTCAATTATTATCTTGATATTTTCATTAATTATAGGTACATTTTGGCTACTTATGGCTAATTATAGGTACATTTTGGCTACCACAAAGTAATCAGGTATTGACAAGGTTTTTTTGTGTAACCTTCAGTTATTATATTGATATTTGTTTTTTTTTTTTACATCATACCCTTTGCTTATTATATTGGGACAGTTTAAGATCATATTATAGGTTAATTGTATTTGGACTGTATCTTCACAAGGTATCTCAATTTTAACCTTCTCTACACTCCTGCTGTGGGGTTTGTTTCGTTCTGAACATGCTCTGTTTCTTGGCATGTCAGAGGACCAGGATTTCACAAAGTGTGGCTTGCCTAACTAATAGAGGAAAAATAGGGGTGGGATGGGGTTGTTTGGTTGAGAAAAAGAAAGCAATGCTATTTCTTTTTTATTCCTTCCACTCCAATATCCATAAGTGCCAACAAAACAATAGGCTCCATAGCCATAACACCTGCCAATAATATGAAATCTATGTCAAAGATATCATATATGATAATGTACTGCCTTAACCTGAGACTACCTAAATGTCAACAAAAGTTCAAAAACAATGTCTCTATGACCAAACAGTGAAGTTTGTGCGCTGGAATGTCAAGGGGTATCAATCATGAATTATAGAGAAAAAAAGTATTCTCTCACTTAACAGGTCTAACTGCTAAGATAGTATTTTTACAGAAGACTCACTTATTAAGCAGGGACCCGTTTAAGTTGCAAAGACAGCAGACTGGCCAAAATTTTCACTCCAGCTATACAAATAAAACTAGGGCTGTAGGAATCTTAATACTCCAAAATATTCCACTTGCAGTGTCAGATGTATTATCTGATTATGAAGGGTGATATGTCATGGTGATGGGCAATTTATCTAGTACTAAAGTGATTGTTATTAATATCTATGCACCTAATGTGGATGATAAAATATTTAACCTCCGACAATATCTAGGGGTAAATATCACAAGTAAAATAAAATCTCTATTTCAACAAAATTTTGCTGTCTGCATTGAAAAAATTAAAATGTGAATAGATGGTCTATCTTCCATTTTACATTAGCAGGGAGAATCAACATTGTTGGGATGAATATCTTTCCCAGGCTTCTTTTCCAATTTCAAAGCATCACCATATACATTTACAAATCACTTTTAAGAAATTAAATTCAATCATAACCTAATTTATTTGGAATTCGAAAAATCCACACATTCAAAGGGTGACTCTGCAACAACCTAAACCAGAAGGAGGCATGGAATTACCTAACTTTCAGTTTTATTACTGGGAGGAAAGACCTGGACATCGACACAAATCGATGAATATACACAAGGCTGGTTTGCAATAGAAATAAAATCTTGCAGTACTTGTTTATATTCCCTGCTCTGTGCCCCGGTAAATACAAATTATCTTTAATACACTAATAATTAGGGATGGGTATCGTTTAGGTTTTATCCAATACCGGTGCCAAAACGGTACTTTTGAAACGTTGCCGGTGCTTAAACAGTGCTCGAACCGGTGCTTAAAAAAATAAAGAATACAAACTTCGTCCAAAAACCTCTTGCGTTTTTATTTTTCCCAGTAATTTTTTTTAAACAAAATTATAACAAACCTAGCCCTTTCTGTCAATAAAACATAACTTCTTTGGTTGGAACCAGTGCTTAAACAATTGAAAACACAAACTTTGTCATGAAACCTGTGATGTTTAGCAGTTTTTTTGCAAGAAGATAATCATATTAGCCTTTTCTGGAGCTATACGGCATCGCTCTTGGCTGATGGCATGCCCAGCACAAGAGAAAACTCTTTCAGAAGGCATTGATGATGCTGGGACACATAAATAAAACATATAAACCAGTTCCCAGAATAAACAGAAAATACATTTGAATTTTCATTAATTTTTTTCTTCCAGATAAAAAATAAAAACATATAGCTCACCTTTTATTCAAATATAGTTTACTTATAATATTTAGAGAAGACTTACAAAGCTAAGCAGCTATGAACATATTAACCTTTACAGTATTATACAGTCTATTTTTTTTTTTATGTAAGAGTAATACAACATTTTTCACCTGAATGATAGTGACTCCACCGTTGAAAATGGATGGAGATCTTTGACTATAAATTTTGTCACTGCCCTATGAATTTCGTCCACTTTTTCTTTCGTCATTTTAGCCTTTTTGGCCAGGGTGAAGGGAGTATCTGCCATCAAACAAGAAGACAGCCGCATGTAACTACGACGGTGTTTGCTAGTTCACCTTACATGCATTAATGTAATAACGTGGTTAGCCTACTCAACGTAAATTGCACGAACAACATTAAGCTACTCACCCAGAGAAGAACGGGTGCTGCTGCCATCATCATCATCAGTTATCATTTCTGCTACACTGGCAGGGCTAGGGGCCGGACTCTCCTCCTCGGGTTCTTGGATGTTGCTAACTCCGAGAACAGGCACCACACCCGCAGTAGATGTGCTCGGTTTGATGTCTTGCTGCAAGTTATCAAATGCAGTGCATTTTTCGGCTTTTAAAAAAACGCCATGCGACGCCATGTGTTTCATTAGATTTGAGGTGTTACCTCCTTTGCACATTATTACCTTTAAGCATTTGTTGCAGGCTGCTGAGTTTATATCTTTTGCTGTGAAGTACAGCCACACTCTCGAGCGCTTCAGCTTCGGCATTTTAGCTCTGCTCTAAAAAAAAACCCGTACATACCTGGGCCCGCCTACTATCCTTGGAAGTGATTGGCTAGATTTCTCAGGGAAAAAGCACCGAAATGAAGCACCGATTGTGCGCTGCTTTTCGGTCTGGTTACTACCGTTCATGTCAGCACCGGTTCCACAATGGCACCGGACACCGGTACCCATCCCTACTAATAATCCAATTGCCCTTTATTTTCTCAGACTATGGAACCAATGTAGGAGGCAGACAAGCTTTTACCTGTTGCACTTCTACATGACAACCACTTTTTTCCACCCTCTCTCGGGGAATGAAACACTCAAGAGACTTGTACATAGATAATGTCTTCGTATTCTATGAACAATTATGCTTCAAATTTAACTTCTCATCAACACAGTTATTCTACTACTTTTAAGCTAGAAACTTTGTGCTAAACACAACCTGCCCAATTTTCCTCTTCTCCCACCTAGTTCTATTGCAGAAGAAATACTGATCAGTCTTGAAGACTCAGATTGCATCTCTACAACTTATAAAAACATTTTTAAGTCCCTTCCTTTCAAAGACCCCAAGGTACACCGAAGAAAGGATCTGTCACTAAATATTTCAGAATAGGAGTGGAATGGCAGCCATGCACAGAATACACTGTAGCTCCATATGTGCAAAGCATTCAATCATTCAACATTAAATCTTTAATCAAGCACATTTATCTCTTTCAAAATTGTCCAAAATGTTTCCAGGGCAAGATTCAACCTGTGAACGTTGCAATCAAGCTCCAGCCTCACTGTGCCACATGTTCTGGGCATGCACTAAATTAACTTTGGACAAAAATCTTTGAAAGCCTGTTAGACAGCCTTGGTGTCACAATCACTTAAAACACATTAACAACTGTGTTTGGTGTACTCCAAGATGGGTTTAAAGTGGAGAAGGACAAATAAACTGTAATTGCCTTTACCACACTACTAGCACGTAGACTTATGTTGCTTAGCTGGAAAAATCCTACCCCACCACTTTCAAGTCAGTGGGTAATTGATGTTTTATACAATTAGAAATTGGAAAAAATCTAATTCTCACTAAGAGGATCTATTCAAACTATTTTAAAATATGGCATGATCTAATCAATAACATTTTAGAATAAGCTTCTATTTTGAGGAAAAGGATAATCTTTCTTTCTTACTGCATTTAAAGATTAGCTTTCGTTGTTAGCTCTCCTCTCTTTCTCTTAGGTGGGGGTTGATTTTACTTTTTTAAGTTTGACTTGATTGTATAGAATATTATCTACTTCTAATTAAAATCAATAAAAATATATATAAATACTGCACTTTTATGACATTATTATACAGTATTTCAAAATCTATTTTCAATGACAAAATATTAGAAGACATAAAAATACAGTTCAGCTAAACAGAGAGTCCTTTATAAGCAGAAGGACAGAAAAGTGAAAATGACATTTTTGCTGTTAAAACAATTTGGATTTGAAATTAAGATGAGTCAAAAGTAAGAAAATGTATGCAACTTTTAAAGATTTTAGAATAATCCTATTTTTGTGTTCAATCCTTTCATTTCAGACAATGGGCAAATTAATTAAAAGCAATTAAAGTATGTGGTTGAAAATCATTTACATGCAAAAAGGTAATTTAATGTTACCCATAACCAACTGACATTACCAGACAAATGGCTTGTTGTGCAGAGGCTTTGCCACTGCCATTTTGAGTTGCTTTTCATTTCAAGAAGTTTCTGACTTAAAGCTATTTTTCAGAAAGTGAAATAAGAATATAACTGGATCTACAACAGGAGGCAGACATGGCCAGTTTAATAATTTACCTTTTAACACTCCCTTTTTTTAACACTAACAGTGTTGTTTGTGGTTGTTATTCTTCAGCATGATGAACAAGTCAGCCAGTGAGACAAGAAGCACTTTTCTGGGCCAAATCATACGAAAGTTTCTATAAATTACAAAAGTCATTCTACTGTTACACTCATTAGCTATTCCATCAATAAAAATGACTGAGCCAATTCCAGAGGCAGTTGTACCTATGACATATTAACTCCAGTATGCTTCACAGATTCAATAATGTGTTTCAGACTGTGAGCAGATAATTAATGTCTCTACATAGTCAAATTGCATTTCATATAGTGTAACATTTCTTTATTATATAATGTAAATGGCCGAGAGGACGCATAGGTGCCCTGACCAGGATGGAGATGGATCCCATAATGGAAGGATGGACTAAGTGTGGGCAATACCTGGCCGAGACACCTTATGATTCCTGTTCTGAGTGGGATGCCTGAAGGCTACAGGAACCAGTACAAGACAACGGCAGGGAGCAGTTCATCTACCACTATACTAGGTGGCAGTATCCCTCATATAAAGTCCCACTTTGTACTCCCACATGGCTGCATGGGAGTTGGACTTCGGAAGTACACTCCTGTAGGGAACCCTAGAGGACTTATAGAGGGGGCTGCCGGGGGTGGACCTCCCTGGCTTTCTTATGACCCACAAGTACTTCCAAATGGCTATGTCAAATCACTGGAAGTGATCCTGGGTCCAGCATAAGCCTGCTGCAACACATGGACGAATACAGAGTCAGGAGGCAGCGGGAGACACTCGTTGGAGGAGAGAAGGAGACTGAGAAGAGAAGCAGAGAGAACTTAAAAGTCTATATGTTGGCTGTAAATGTAAATGCATTGAGCTGAGTGGATTCTATTTTAGAACCGAAGTTGTGTTGGGTCATGTGTGTCTAGGGTTTGGGGGATCAGTTGTGCCCCTTACTGTTCACAATTGGCAGGTTTTCCAGGCCACCTGCTTGGCAGGAACCTATTTAATACATTTATTGTGACCAGACCCAGACCCCTTAAAAATCCCACACACCCAGTGTCAAGACACTATCTCAAACTGGGCAGAAAAACTGCCAAGAAATCCAGCACACGAGGAAACAATTAAAGCCTGACTGAGAATGCACAAGAATGGCAGGACCAAAATGACTCATTACTGAGGGTCAGAAATATCAGAAGTTCCATCAATCTTAGCCGAACCAGCCACAGCCTGAAAGAGATGTGGAGATGCTTCAAATCATGCTGCAACCACTGCAAACACAAAAATTGGAAATTGAAGATATAAATGCTATTTGTGCATATGCCCTGCAAGTTGCGTGTGCGATGGAAGACAAAGAAGATTTGTGGAGTGAGTTGGATGAAGTGGTGGAGAGTGTACCCAAGGGAGAGAGGGTGGTGAGTGGATTTCAATGGATTTCAATGGACATGTTGGTGAAGGAGGAGGTGATGGGTAGGTATGGAAGAGGTTGAAGAAGAAGTGGTATAGTCAGGAAGATGAAGAATGTACATAAGAGTACAAGGAGATAAGGCATAGGGTGAAGGGAGAGGTGGAGAAGGCTAAAGATAAGGCATATGATGAGCTGCATGAGGGGCTTGACACTAAGGAGAGAGAAAAGGACCGATTTGTTAGACAGAAGGATCGAGCTAGGAAAGATGAGCAGCAGGTTAGGATAATAATGGATAATGATAGAAATGCACTCACAAGCGAGGAGAGTATGTTGAGCAGATGGAAAGAGTACTTTGAAAGGCTGATGAATGAAGAGAATGACAGAGAGCGGAAGGATGAAGTGAAAGTGCAATGGATTAGCAAGGAGAAAGTAAGGACAGCTATGAAGAGGATGAAGAATGGGAGGGACGCTGGTCCAGATGACATACAGTGCATCCGGAAAGTATTCACAGCACATCACTTTTTTCACATTTTGTTATGTTACAGCCTTATTTCAAAATGGATTAAATTCATTTTTTTCCTCAGAATTCTACATACAACACCCCATAATGACAACGTAAAAAAAGTTTACTTGAGGTTTTTGCAAATTTATTCAAAATAAAAAAACTGAGAAATCACATGTACATAAATATTCACATCTTTGCTCAATACTTTGTCGATGCACCTTTGGCAGCAATTACAGCCTCAAGTCTTTTTGAATATGATGCCACAAGCTTGGCACACTTATCCTTGGCCAGTTTCACCCATTCCTCTTTGCAACACCTCTCAAGCTCCATCAGGTTGGATGGGAAGCGTCGGTGCACAGCCATTTTAAGATCTCTCCAGAGATGTTCAATCGGATTCAAGTCTGGGCTCTGGCTGGGCCACTCAAAGACATTCACAGAGTTGTCCTGAAGCCACTTCTTTGATATCTTGGCTGTGTGCTTAGGGTCATTGTCGTGCTGAAAGATGAACCGTAGCCTCAGTCTGAGGTCAAAAGCACTCTGGAGCAGGTTTTCATCCAGGATGTCTCTGTACATTGCTGCAGTCATCCTTCCCTTTATCCTGACTAGTCTCCCAGTTCCTGCTGCTGAAAAACATCCCCACAGCATGATGCTGCCACCACCATGCTTCACTGTAGGGTTGGTATTGGCCTGGTGATGAACGGTGCCTGGTTTCCTCCAAACGTGACACCTTGCATTCACCCCAAAGAGTTCAATCTTTGTCTCATCAGACCAAAGAATTTTGTTTCTCATGGTCTGAGAGTACTTCAGGTGCCTTTTGGCAAACTCCAGGTGGGCTGCCATGTGCCTTTTACTAAGGAGTGGCTTCCGTCTGGCCACTCTACCATACAGGCCTGATTGGTGGATTGCTACAGTGATGGTTGTCCTTCTGGGAGGTTCTCCTCTCTCCACAGAGGACCTCTGGAGCTCTGACAGAGTGACAATCGGGTTCTTGGTCATCTCCCTGACTAAGACCCTTCTCCCCCGATCGCTCAGTTTAGATGGCCGGCCGGCCAGCTCAGCTCTAGAAAGAGTCCTGGTGGTTTCGAACTTCTTCCACTTACAGATGATGGAGGCCACTGTGCTCATTGGGACCTTCAAAGCAGCAAAACTTTTTCTGTAACCTTCCCCAGATTTGTGCCTCGAGACAATCCTGTCTCGGAGGTCTACAGACAATTCCTTTGATTTCATGCTTGGTTTGTGCTCTGACAGGAACTGTTAACTGTGGGACCTTATATAGACAGGTGTGTGCCTTTCCAAATCATGTCCAATCAACTGAATTTACCACGGGTGGACTCCAATTAAGCTGCAGAAACATCTCAAGGATGATCAGGGGAAACAGGATGCACCTGAGCTCAATTTTGAGCTTCATGGCAAAGGCTGTGAATACTTATGTACATGTGCTTTCTTAATTTTTTTATTTTTGATAAATTTGCAAAAACCTCAAGTAAACTTTTTTCATGTTGTCATTATGGGGTGTTGTGTGTAGAATTCTGAGGAAAAAAATGAATTTAATCCATTTTGAAATAAGGCTGTAACATAACAAAATGTGGAAAAAGTGATGCGCTTTGAATACTTTCCAGATGCACTGTACCTGTGGAAGCATAGAGGTGTTTAGGAAAGATGGCAATGGAGTTTTTAACCAGATTTTTTAATGCAGTCTTAGAAAGTTAGAGGATGCCTGTGGAGTGGAGAAGAACTGTACTTGTACTGATTTTTAGTAATAAGAGTGATGCGCAGAATTGTAGTAACCAGAGAGGGATAAAATTGTCTAGCCACAGGATGAGTTATGGGAAAGAGTAGTGGAAGCTAGGTTAAGAAGGGAGATTATGATTAGTGTGCAGTAGTATGGTTTCATGCCAAGGAAGAGCACTACAGATGTGGTGTTTGCTCTGACAATGTTGCATTGTATCTTTGTGGCACAAGACAAGCCTAGAGAGGAGTTGTGGTATTATATGAATAAGTTGG
Organism: Polypterus senegalus; assembly: GCF_016835505.1. Classification (NCBI taxonomy): domain Eukaryota; kingdom Metazoa; phylum Chordata; class Cladistia; order Polypteriformes; family Polypteridae; genus Polypterus; species Polypterus senegalus. Next base: position 127,884,794 of record NC_053156.1, on the reverse strand, counting down.
GAGTGGCAGAGAAGTATGTAAGAGTGGTACATTATAGGTACAAGGGAATTGTGACAGTGGTAAAGGTATGCAGTAGGAGTGATGGGTGCGATTAAGGTGGAGCTGGGATTACATCAGGGATTGTCTCTGAGCTCTTTTTTATTTGAAATGGTGATGAAACAGGTTGACAGAGGAGATTAGACAGGAGTCCCCTCTGACTATAATGTTTGTGACAAAGATGGACAGAATTAGGAACAAACATATTAGACGGTTAGTGTAGGTTTGGACGGTTTGAAGACAAAGGCAGAGAGGCAAGACTGTGTTGATCTGGACATGAGCGTGTGGTATAGACGGGTCTGCGGTTCAGGAAAAGTGTCCAGTTTTAGTAAATGAATAATTAATTAGCCGTCTCATTCTCTGTGGGTGCATGCTCATGCAGCTGTGGGGAGTTGGTGGAGTAATTGAGGTGAGATGCACCTACACATGAAAGTGGAGTCTTTCCCAATTGCTTCATCGGTAGTGCGTGATTCAGACACGGTGCCCATGGAGCCTTATAAAAATGGGCTGGTATGAGGGGAAAAAAAGAATAAGGGAGGAATTGAAAGGGAAAAGGCCAATCAGAAGAAAAGCAGGGGGATAAGGGATGGAGAGAGAAGTCGGGAGAAAGCAAGCGTGCCTGTGCTGGAGTGACAGACAGAGAGTGAGAGAGTGCAGCCTGGATGAGAGCCCTTAGAATTGTACGTACGGTGGTCGGAGGGCCAGTGGTGGTAGTGACTTGCGGTGAGGCAGTAGGAGTCGAAGGTTCAGATGAGGAGCATCTCTGGAATGCGTGGTTCAGGGAGGACCTGAGCCTGAGTCCGGATCGGGAGCCCTACCGTGGAGCCATGGACTAGCAAGGACCCAGACTTGTACTGGATGGTAGGCTACACTTGCCACTAGGACAACTCCTCAGTTGTGAGGTCCTTTCCAAGATAAACAGAGGAGGCATTGGTTTAAGAAGATGTACCTATCATTTAACAGAAGACAGTTTTCTGTCAGTTGTTTTAACCTCGTTTTTATGGATTCTTTATTGATTTGATCATTATAACCTCCACATCTCACCTGTTTTTATGACTTATTTATTTATTTAGGAACTTTGCACTACATGTTTTGGACACTAATGTTTTGATTTATTTTAATAAAAGCACTTGAGTACTTTTCACTATCCCCTTGCTTGGTGTGTTTGCCCTCACTCTGCTCAGCTCATCCTGGTCATGACTATTGGCAGTGGCAGGTTGAAGAGGCTCCCAGAGGGACCCGATTCCGTGGGGCTGACCCACACCATCACAGAGCAGAGGAAAAAAATTCTGTGTATATTGAGAGAAGGGTGCTAGGGATGGAGATGCAGGAGGGAAAGGGGAAAGCCTGACAGGAGATTTATGGATGTGTTTGGGAGAGGACATGCAGGTGGTGGGTGTGACAGAGCAAGATGCAGAGGACAGGAAGATATGGAAAAAGATAATCCACTGTGGCGACCCCTAACAGGAGCAGCCGAAAGAATAAGAACAAGAAGAAGAAATTACAGTAGAGAAAACAGAGGCCCTGATACAATAGGTACCAAGAGACTTAGAAAGCTGCTGTATTTCTATGGGTAGTTCAGTTTCAGGAAAGATTTCCTATAACGTAACATAAAAAAAGGACTCTCGTAGTAAGTGAAATCATGTGATGCAACCGATAAGGCACTGAACAATCGTGCACATTCTCATAATTTTAGAATGCCTGTCCCCATATATCACCAATCATAATTTCAGATCTTTAAACTCTGGCTCACTTAATATTCTGAAGTTAAAACATAAAATAACTAATAAGGTCGCTTTCTACTTTCATGCACCGAAAATCTGTAATACTTTAGTGACAGAGCTACGTTAGACTTGCACTTCTGAACATTTAAGAAACACGCTTTTATTTTTGGTCTTTTGAATATTTATAGCTGATTTTGTTAGATTAAAATTAATCCTGCAACACTGCATATTTTAATTTTTACACTTACTCACAGTGGCAGGCACTAATAGACAGTGCTAATTATTTATATTCAACACTTCCAGTTACTAATCTCTTTCCAATATCACTGGTCTAAACCAAAAGCCTCCCGCACAAAAAAAAAAAAAATGTCTTCTCAAATTGGAATTTCTACACCACAAACCCTGCGATATTAGCTTCAGTGAAAAATGCTGTTTCAAAAAAAAACAGCTTACTCACCAACCCCGTCCCCACCACCACACCCTGTCAGCGCTATGCACCGTTGTAAAAAGGGGGGCTGAACGCACCCCAAGGGGATGCGGGCACTCCTCCAAAACCCTTCTGAAATGGTGATACAAAGAGGAAACAAATAATTTTTTTTTAACCTCTTCTTTGCTCGATCAGCTGCTGGCTTGCTCCTGCTGCCATGCCATGTGATCTGCATCTTGTGTGGCACTTTGAATGTTTAAAAGCCTGAACAGCAGCTGTCCTTTTGTCTCACTGTCTTGCATCTCTTCTCCCCCAGACATCCTCAAACAATATTCGATCTCTTTTCGCCAGTTCTGTTATTTCACTGAGTAATATTTTCCATTTGTTTGCATTAATGCAATCTTTACTATCATTTTTTTGAGACTTTCAAATTTTCCTACTTCCATTATCTCTAACCTGCTCTGCATGTGTATTGTGCCAATGTTTTTGAATTCTTTACAGCGTTCTACTTTGCCTTTTTCTGGTCCCAGGCGTGGTTAAATCTCTTGGAACAAAGTCTAGTCTCGTGGGACGGGCTGATTATCACTTTCCTTATTTTCAGAAGTTGCACATAGATTATTTTTGTTCTTTTTTTGCTTTCTTTTGTGCATTCTTTTCTCGACAACGCTTTTGGGTCTCTTTTCGACGTGCTGCTCTTTCTTCTTCTCCTCTTAGTTGTCGACGTGTCATCTAGAACGTATAAAATTTTAAGAGCTGAGTACACAGGAAGAGTGTCTGTCAAAAGCATTCCAACAATTGAGAGGTTAGATGTCTGTGGTCTTGTTTGAAAATGGTTGTAAGTAGGGTGTGACTTGCAAAAGCTGCCGTCTAATGGGACATGCTTCCAAAGGTTGTAAGTATGATGTGACTTGACCATCTCGCAGGAAGTGAAAGTGTCTCTCTTCAAAAGATTACATCACGGGGGGAAAAAAGTCTTTTCTCGTCCCAAGATTTTTTTTTATAATAGAGAGATTATTTTGAACTGGAAAATGTCAGTCTTCCTTGTTTTTCAGATTAGTTGAGGTGGAATCAACCCAGACCAAAGTACTTACTATACATTTTTTGCTCTCAATTAGTAGTTTTTCATCTTCTCATTCTTTCAAAATATCCAGTGATTTATATTTAGAAGATTAGAAAAAGTTTTTTTTTATTCTGTACTTTAATTTACACTAGCAAAATACCCACGCTTCGCAGTGGAGAAGTAGAGCATTAAAGAAGTAATAAAAAAGAAAAGTAAACATTTTAATAATAACGTAACATGATTGACAATGTAATTGTGTTGTCATTGTCATGAGTGTTGCTGGCATATATATATATATATATATATATATATATATACAGTATATATATACACACATATAAACATATATATACACACACATATATATATATATATATATATGTACATATAAGTAAGTAATACATAAGTAATGAGATTGGTAACACTGCAAGAGATCTGGCAACGCTGCGCTGTTGTCCTTGATAGAGCACGTGTATCAGTACCCTCCCATAGCTCAGTGTGAGTTTCAACTCCTTCCATTAACTACGTGATTTTTGTGACTGCTATTAGGCAAGTTGTGTTTTTGGTTAAAGGCCACGCAAAATGGAAAAGCGAATTTGGAGCAACGCTGTGTCATTAAATTTTGTGTTAAGCTTGGAGAATCGGCAAGTGTGATGTTTGAAAAGTTAAAACAGGCCTATGTGGAACATTTTTTATCCCTAGCTCAAGTTTTTTCAGGGAGGCCTTCAACTTCGAAAACCAATGAAAACATCGAACGTGTGAACACTCTTGTGAGATCAGACTGTCGTTTAACATTAAGAATGTTGAGTGAACAATTAAATTTGAACAGATTTACCGCTCATCAAATTTTGACTGAACATTTGCACATGCGAAAGGTTTCAAAATGTGCCAAAATGGTGCCGAAAAACCTCACAATTGAGCAGAAGGACAATCGAAAAAACGCATTCCTGTGGTTCCCCAGCCCCCTTATTCACCTGACCTCAGTGCGTGTGACTTTTTCCTTTTTCCTAAACTGAAAAATGTCCTTAAAGGACGTCATTTCGGGACTTTAGAAAACATCCAAAAGAGTGTAACGGACATGCTGAAGACCATACCAGTTGAAGACTTCCAGCGCTGCTACCAACAGTGGGAATGTCTCCATCGGTGTGTAGCTGCCCAAGGGAACTACATTGAAGGGGATAACATTGATGTTTGAAAAAAATAAAAACTTTGGCAAATAAAAAATCAGTCTCATTACTTTTCTGCCACACCTCGTACATATATACATATACACATATACATATATACATACATATGTATAAACACACACACATATATATATACATATACAGTATATGCATATACATATCTACATATATATATACATATCTATATATATATATATATATATATATATATATATATATATACACATATCTACATATAAATATATATATTAGGGTGGGACTCATTAAAAAACAATCTAATTAATTAGAGGCTGTGTAATTAATTAATCCTGATTAATCGTATGTAATCAAGACAAGAAAATTTGCCCCAAATCGCAAATGTTTTTTTTTAATTTAAAAGGGTTTTAGTGGGCGACAGAATCAAATAATAGACATGGACATGAATATTGTAAACTCAAGCTCTTTTAATTTCTGAAGAAAAAATGCATTTCTACTGCATTTCAATTCAAAACAGAAACAAAAATATCATCCCTGGCTAAAATTGGGCAGACTTAAAATAAAGTGGTATTGGAATAAGGCAGAAACATAAAAGGTAATTTGACCAGCTTCACCTTTAAACTCTGAGTTACCTTAGCCAAAATTATTTTGTACATTAGGCTAAAACAGTGTGATCATTGAACATTTTGTAATTAGATGTAATTAGAATTACTAATGGTCACGGAAGTCCAATGATCCCCAGTATGAGCCACAAAGTACGCTCTCTGTAATGCATCGAATTTTGCTTGCTTTTCAGTGTCATAAAGCTGTTGAATTTTACTTGAAATAGTCTTTCGGCACGGCAGTTGTAAAGTTGAATCTCCTGACGCTAACTGTAGCACATTTTCTAACCCCCTATCTTCCACCACTGTTAGTGGTCTACAGTCCAAAAGCAATCCATTTTTGAGAGAATTTGTAAGTTTGACAGATATTGACTTACTAATTTTGGTCCTGAAGCCAGTCATTTCATGTGGTTTGGGCTGCCGACACCTTTTGTTGGTACTCAAACTCGTACTGTTAGTGCTAACAGCATACACAGTTTCTGTGCTCGCTGTAACATGTTTTGCATTTAGATGGTACCGTAAGGTTGAAGTGCCTCGGTGGTATTGCAAACTCATTTTTGTTTGCACAAAACCACGCTTTTATCAAGGCTTCCGTCGGGTAGTCTTTTGAAATGAAATTTGCCTCCAATCAGTCCTAGCAACGCACTTTCTTCTAAAGATTTAGGGGCCTTCGCTTAAAATAATTCAGAAAGTTGAAACCTAAATTCCTGGAAAAAGGGGATTTTTCTCGCAATGCAAACCAGAAATAACAAACCCGGCTAAAATTTTTGGGGGGAGAACTTAAAAATTAATGAGCGATGCGAAATTATAAATTAAGCTTAAATTTGGGGTTACCTTGGGGAAATTTGGAATTGGGTACTGCGGTGTTGACGAACATTTGTTTAGTGATTGGGTTTAAGCAGGAAGTCTACCCATATATTAATAGGGCCTTGTATCCGGCCCGCTTTTAATTCATAAGCGTTTAAAATTTTTTGTACCCCCAAGAGGCGAAAAGGTTTTAACGGCTACGGACATTCAACCTTTTCACCCTTTGGGGTCTCGTCCAAAGACCACCATTTGAAAAATTTAAGTTTAAGAATTACTCTTTTCCAATAGGACAGGTTTTGGCGCCACATTTTGGGAAACCTAAAGAGGGGTCTCCAACAAGGTTTTTGGAAAACGGACACGTTTTAAAAATGTTTGGGGAGGTGAAGGTCGGTTTAAATCATTTGGACAAACCAGAAAAAGGGCCCGGTGCTTTGAGGGTTTTCCTAGTGGAAATCCCAGGGGGACAGGGTTCTCCCCAATTTCTTGAGAAGGCAGAATCAGACCGGATATGGCATCCTTGGAAAAATTCCCCTTTCGGGAAAGGGCCAAATCTTATTAAACTCCTTTTGGGGGTTGGCAATGAGCCTTGGTTTCCCAAGGAAAAGGGGAAACCTTTGACATAGTCCCAAACAAGGCTTTTGGACCATGTGTTTTGTCACATATATCCCTTGGGGAAAATCAGGGACCATTTCTGCAAAACCGGTTCGTCTTACTGAGGTCTTTTAAAATAAATTTCCCTGACCCGAAGGTAGGACGTGGCTTTAAACCTGGTCAGGGGTTCCAAAAAGGGGTCCCCGACAAGAACTGATTGGGGGGCAGGGTGCTGTTAAGTGGGATTTTATGTTAGTTTCAACTCCTTCCATTAACTACGTGATTTTTGTGACTGCTATTAGCGAAGTTGTGTTTTTGGTTGTGCGTCCATAAAATGGAAAAGCGGAATTTGGAGCAACGTTGTGTCATTAAATTTTGTGTTAAGCTTGGAGAATCGGCAAGTGTGATGTTTGAAAAGTTAAAACAGGCCTATGTGGAACATTTTTTATCCCTAGCTCAAGTTTTTTCAGGGAGGCCTTCAACCCGAAAACCAATGAAAACATCGAACGTGTGAACACTCTTGTGAGATCAGACTGTCGTTTAACATTAAGAATGTTGAGTGAACAATTAAATTTGAACAGATTTACCGCTCATCAAATTTTGACTGAACATTTGCACATGCGAAAGGTTTCAAAATGTGCCAAAATGGTGCCGAAAAACCTCACAATTGAGCAGAAGGACAATCGAAAAAACGCATTCCTGTGGTTCCCCAGCCCCCTTATTCACCTGACCTCAGTGCGTGTGACTTTTTCCTTTTTCCTAAACTGAAAAATGTCCTTAAAGGACGTCATTTCGGGACTTTAGAAAACATCCAAAAGAGTGTAACGGACATGCTGAAGACCATACCAGTTGAAGACTTCCAGCTGCTACCAACAGTGGGAATGTCTCCATCGGTGTGTAGCTGCCTAAGGAACTACATTGAAGGGGATAACATTGATGTTTGAAAAAAATAAAAACTTTGGCAAATAAAAAATCAGTCTCATTACTTTTCTGCCACACCTCGTACATATATACATATACACATATACATATATACATACATATGTATAAACACACACACATATATATATACATATACAGTATATGCATATACATTGTAAGATATGGCCGGCCATGTACCCCGGCCAATACCCCCAAGCCGCCAGGTGGAGCCCTCCTTGCAGCATGGAGGTCCCCAGAAGACCAGCAGGGAATTATGGACCATGTAGTTTTTATGCACCGCCCTGCTGGATGCCATGGGGCCACGAGAGAGCTGCAGGGAGGACCGAAGAGTTCTTCATGCCCTATGACCCGAAGTTCGTCATAGGAAGAGCGGCGGGCTTCGGGTGAGAAAAACATTATTTACCCTGACCCGGAAGGAATAAGGACTTGTGGACTGTTGGGAAGGAACACCTCCGGGTCAGGGAATATAAAAGGACTGTGGGAGCTCCCAGACGATGAGCTGAGTTGGGAGGCAGGGTGGCTAAGCGTCTGGGAGTGGAGGATTGTTCATTGTTATTGGAGAATTGTGGAGAGGAGCGTGCTTTGTGCACAATTATTATTATAATAAATAATTATTGGACTTTTATCTGGTGTCTGACGTGGTGTCTGAGGGTACAAGGGTGCGAGCAAGCATCTTATTCTGTTACAATTGGCGTAGCTCGGCAGGATTCTCTGGCCGTCAGTTTGGCAGAGGACCTGTATTTAAAAAATTTTATTGTGGACAGAATACCCCGGGAAGACAGCGTCACGACACACATAGGAAAAATCGCCAGAAACCTCACCTTTATCAAGTCCATCATGGGAAGAAGAAGACAAAGCAGGCGCCAGCAACAGCGGAGGTCTAGCGCTCGACATTGCTTACGCTCAAGACGAGCCATGGAGCAGCTACGAGTTTCGGGAGAGATTTCCGGAGGAAGACGTCTCCGGCGAGGTATGTGCTGGGAATGTACTTTACAATCTTTTTAATTTAACACATGATGTCCCATGTACATACCTCCCAGATGTCCATCCGAAGGCTCTGCGGGAGGCAGAAGACAAACCCGAAGCGATGGCGCGCTCGTTCAGGCAAGCGAGCAACCCGAAGGACTTCCGCATTACGGGTGCGGCAAGGGACACGTGACCTACCGAAGGATTCCAGGAAGGTGGCGTTCCATGTTCAGCTGTTTGTGGCTTCACCCAAGAAAAGACGGACTTGGTTTTTCCGAAGGGGAAAAGGGAGATGAGCGAAGCACCGCTCTCCCTACAAAAAAGTAAGGAGGTCCGGGAAATGACTGATCGGTCTGTCGACAAATTGATGCAGACTGATTGCAGTCAGCCAAAAGCGCACCGCCGTCCTCCAAAAGAACTCCAAATCCCAGGCTCCCTTGCGGGACCTGTAAGCACGCCAGGAGCGCCGTGTTTATTGGCTCCCAGCCGAGGGTAAGGCTAATGATGGCTTGAGCGTGCCTCCGGTTGCATTGAATAAATTTTGGACGTGCACGAGCTGGAGAAGTTGCTTCAGCCCGTGCACAGTTTTTTACAGGTGGTGCAAACAATCCAGACGATCGTTGCAGACTTGAGAGGAGCGTCTGAAAAGCCTATGAACAAATTAAATGAGTACCTGCGGCGATTGTCTCGGGAGCCACCTGTCTTAATTGATTTAGCGGTACAGGTAGGTAAAGCCGGTACCGTATATAATGAAATAGGGACGCAGAGTGACATGGGCCCGCGTTTAATCCATAGCGGGTGCCAAATGGATGCGTGCCCTACAAGAGAGGCCGGTACGATAACCGAGTGGCCAGCGGAAGGGCTAATCGATCCGGGGCAGCTACACAGTGCTGACTCCCGGAGCGAGACAGCCCTAAAGACGCCGCCACCGTAACTTATAAAGTAAAAGGGGTGCAGACAGTAAAGGGTCTCTCTTCATCTAGTAGAAAGACTCAGACTGTGGACAAGCCCCAGATCAAGCAGGAGATCCCGAAAATAAAACGGGGGTCTCCTGACAAAGAAAGAGAGAAAGCACCATTAGAGGCGGCAGGGGTTTCACTCCCAGCAAAACAAGGCGGACCTAACATTTCCTAATTGTTTTCAGTCCCGAGGGGAGAATACCAGGAGGACGGAGGCAGTGCTACGGGTGCGAAGGTTGGGCCACATTTGGCGATACTGTCCTTGGAGAGAGGGGGACAAGATATCAAACTGGAATAATATTCCCCCTAGGTTCTCCAAGGACCAAGATATTCAGATTAATCAAGGCTCAACCGGAATGTCCTCTTGGAGGAAGACTTCCCTCTCGGGGCAGGCCGCTCCGAATCTTTATAATTCGCTGGGGAATACTGTAAGATATGGCCGGCCATGTACCCGCCAATACCCCAAGCCGCCAGGTGGAGCCCTCCTTGCAGCATGGAGGTCCCCAGAAGACCAGCAGGGAATTATGGACCATGTAGTTTTATGCACCGCCCTGCTGGATGCCATGGGGCCACGAGAGGGAGCTGCAGGAGGACCGAAGAGTTCTTCATGCCCTATGACCCGGAAGTTCGTCATAGGAAGAGCGACGGCTTCGGGTGAGAAAAACATTATTTACCCTGACCCGGAAGGAATAAGGACTTGTGGACTGTTGGGAAGGAACACCTCCGGGTCAGGGAATATAAAAGGACTGTGGGAGCTCCCAGACGATGAGCTGAGTTGGGAGGCAGGGTGGCTAAGCGTCTGGGAGTGGAGGATTGTTCATTGTTATTGGAGAATTGTGGAGAGGAGCGTGCTTTGTGCACAATTATTATTATAATAAATAATTATTGGACTTTTATCTGGTGTCTGACGTGGTGTCTGAGGGTACAAGGGTGCGAGCAAGCATCTTATTCTGTTACAACAGATCTACATATATATATACATATCTATATATATATATATATATATATATATATATATACACATATCTACATATAAATATATATATTAGGGGTGGGACTCGATTAAAAAAAACAATCTAATTAATTAGAGGCTGTGTAATTAATTAATCCTGATTAATCGTATGTAATCGCACAAGAAAATTTGCCCCAAATCGCAAATGTTTTTTTTAATTTAAAAGGGTTTTAGTGGGCGACAGAATCAAATAATAGACATGGACATGAATATTGTAAACTCAAGCTCTTTTAATTTCTGAAGAAAAAATGCATTTCTACTGCATTTCAATTCAAAACAGAAACAAAAATATCATCCCTGGCTAAAATTGGGCAGACTTAAAAATAAAGTGGTATTGGAATAAGGCAGAAACATAAAAGGTAATTTGACCAGCTTCACCTTTAAACTCTGAGTTACCTTAGCCAAAATTATTTTGTACATTAGGCTAAAACAGTGTGATCATTGAACATTTTGTAATTAGATGTAATTAGAATTACTAATGGTCACGGAAGTCCAATGATCCCCAGTATGAGCCACAAAGTACGCTCTCTGTAATGCATCGAATTTTGCTTGCTTTTCAGTGTCATAAAGCTGTTGAATTTTACTTGAAATAGTCTTTCGGCACGGCAGTTGTAAAGTTGAATCTCCTGACGCTAACTGTAGCACATTTTCTAACCCCCTATCTTCCACCACTGTTAGTGGTCTACAGTCCAAAGCAATCCATTTTGCGAGAGAATTTGTAAGTTTGACAGATATTGACTTACTAATTTTGGTCCTGAAGCCAGTCATTTCATGTGGTTTGGGCTGCCGACACCTTTTGTTGGTACTCAAACTCGTACTGCTAGTGCTAACAGCATACACAGTTTCTGTGCTCGCTGTAACATGTTTTGCATTTAGATGGTACCGTAAGGTTGAAGTGCCTCGGTGGTATTGCAAACTCATTTTTGTTTGCACAAAACCACGCTTTTATCAAGGCTTCCGTCGGGTAGTCTTTTGAAATGAAATTTGCCTCCAATCAGTCCTAGCAACGCACTTTCTTCCGACTCTTACATTTTTGTAGCTCTGATGTGTGCATCAATGTAATCGATGTACCAGGAAATCATGCATTGACAAAAGTTCCCCTTTGCTTGGAATGCAAAGTGTTATTAAACGCGTTTTTTTTTTTAACACTTTATGGAGTACATGCACTGAAGCCTCTCAGCTGTTCCTGTGCTAAGAAAAGGAAACATTTTAAAAATAATGTAACATCATTGTCAATGTAATAGTTTTGTGACCGTTATGAGTGTTGCTGTCATCAAGGATTTGATTATCATTATTTCTTTCAATCAGGTTCGTATTTGGACAGTTTGCACAAAACCACACTTTTATCAAGGCTTCCATCGGGTAGTCTTTTGAAATGAAATTTGCCTTCGATCAGTCCTAGCAACGCGCTTTCTTCTCACTCTAACATTTTTGTAGCTCTGATGTGTGCATCAATGTAATCGACGTACCAGGAAATCATGCATTGACAAATGTTCTCCTTTGCTTGGAATGCAAAGTGTGATTAAATGCGTTATTTTTTTTAACGCAAAGTACATGCATCGAAGCTTCTCAGCTGTGCTTGTGCTAAGAAAAGGAAACATTTTAAAAATAATGTAACATGATTGTCAATGTAATGGTTTTCTGACCGTTATGAGTGTTGCTGTCATCAAGGATTTGATTATCATTATTTCTTTCAATCAGGTTCGTATTTGGAGGATGTGTTGTGTTCAAGTTATATTCCGTGTTTGTCAACCGTTGTAAAGATAACAGGTTTCATTCATCGAAGTGTTCACCACCCAAATCGGTTCAACAGGCATTCCCGGTATTAATTGTGGAAATTGCCTGCGAATAATTTAGCGGTTAATCTTTTCCAGTCCTGCAAAGTCAGTTGACGTGAGCCGCTCGGAGTACATGCATCGAAGCTTCTCAGCTGTGCTCGTGCGATCTCGCGATGTCAACGGCTTTATTTAATGTTAGCTAAGACCCGGCACTTAAAAGTTTCTTGCTACAGCAATTTTAACTCCGTTACAAAGTGATCCAAAGTCTCGTTTATACCTCTTGTCTTCTCATTAAACTTGTATCTCGCGAATACCATATTCGTCGTAGGCATGACAAACAGCAGCGGGAGTGTGTCTATAAACTTAATTTAAACTTACGGTTCACACTGTGCTTTGTTTCCGCAGTAGCTGCACTTATGAATATGCTTGTATGCATCACTCGCTTCATAATCTTTTGCTGCCTTCTCAATTGTGAAATGGTGTTTTTTGTTCAGCGCTCTTTGGAGCTCTTCCTTGTTTTCTACGTACTGCGTTCACAGTCATTTCACGTGATTACGTGGGAGGCGTGATGATGTCACATGCAACTCCGCCCCCCACGGCCATCAAGCTGAACTGTCCATTACAGTATATGGAGAAAAATAGATTCCAGTTATGACCATTACGCATAGAATTTCGAAATGAAACCTGCCCAACTTTTGTAAGTAAGCTGTAAGGACTGAGCCTGCCAAATTTCAGCCTTCTACCTACACGGGAGGTTGGCGAGGGAGAGGGAGAGAGAGAGATAGAGTGAGTGAGTGAGTGAGTGAGTGAGTGAATCAGTGAGTCAGTGAGGGCGTTGCCTTTTATTAGTATAGATTCAGATCCCTTAGCCACTAGGTCATATATCTATATTTTCATAATGGTGTAATTTTATACTACTAGTGCAAGATTCCTTATTACTAAAATTACAAACAAAAAAACAGAGGTGCAGCACTTCTAGGTACATATTACTCAAAGCACATAAAGAAATATTACCTCAATTAAGCATTATGATCTAATTAAGTAAAACATTAATCTGTGCTAAAAACATACACATAAAGAGTTTCTGCAAGAAATGAATCCTTAAAATATGTTTAATGCTTTAACAGGTATTTCAATGCATACTATGAATATTCACAACTAATAGTATATGAATATTGATAGATGCATTTAGCTATGATGTAAATGAAAAGAGCTGCCTTACCTCTTGCCCCAACAAACAACATACAGTGGGGGAAATAAGCATTTGATCCCCCAGCTGAATTTGTAAGTTTCCAGAAAAACAAATCAGGAAAAAACACATTACATAAAAGTTACATAAATTGATTTACATATCATTGAGAGAAATGCATATTTGATCCCCTACACCCCAGACAGAATTCTGGCTCCCACAGATTCAATCAATCAATTACAAATACTCCTGATCTCAACTCTTTATATGTATAAAGCACACCTGTCCACAGAATCAATTTCTTCCATTCCAATCTCTCCAACACCATGAGCAAGACCAAAGAGATGTCAAAGGATGTCGGGGACAAAATTGTAGACCTGCACAAGGCTGGAATGGGCAAAAAAACAGCATCCTCTGCCCCTTGAGCACTGGCCACACCATCCTCTCAGGCACATACTGTACTTGACCACCTCCTTCCTCTCCTACACAGCAGTGGCTCCACCACGATTCTGCCACTCCTATTCTTCATTTTTGTTTCAACCTCCATTCTTCTCAGTTTTGCTGTTTTTCTTTTCCCCTATTTCCTGCTCATGTTCTCCTTATTACTTCCATGAGCACAGAATCCTAATTACAACCCATGGAGAGTCAATAAGGAAATTGGAATCAACTGCTCTATTACCTGCAAGCACAATCAGCCCCAATCTCCCCATTAAACATCCCTGGGCTGTATGAACATGCACACCCAGTGAATCTGAGCCATACTGTTTTTATTTAAAACCTGTGCACAGCAATGAACCCTAACTTGCACCACCAAAAAATTGCTTTCATTTTTGCATAGCCTTCAAGTGCATTAATGGTCTGCTTGTGTATTACTTTTTTGAACAACTCTTTACAAAAGAACACATTACTGTTCTTTACTCTTGAAAGTTTAATGTTTGTTTTTGCTATTTTTTATGTGCACTGTTCACAAAAGATTGCAATATTCATTTAATTAACATCATCTGTATTATTTCATTGTACTACCTCAGTAACAGTATTTATTTTCATCAATGTGAAAAAACTGTTGACCAGATTTTAAATTTGTTTTTTATTGATTACAGAACTTTACTCTTACATTTTACAAAAGATTGAACTACTTGAAATATTTGCATTTAATTACTAACATTTCTATTATTTGTTTTCATCGTTGTCAAGATTGCAGAATTGCAATTTACTTAAATAAATGTTATATTGAGATACATTATATACTGTCTTGGGTATCAAAAATGGTACTGAATTTCAAAACTCTTAGTAGTATTACACTTTGGTACTGTGCCAATCCTAATTACTTGTCTGCAACAATGATCATTTCCTACCTTTTCTTCAAATCTAATAATTACACCTATTTTTTGTTACTCAGCATAAAAATATAATTAACTTCTTTTAGATGAATTATATGACTGTCTGTATAAAGGTTTGATTTGTACTAAATATGATAACCAATGTTTTAATGAAATACCAGTTATGTTAAATGCAATGGAAATTAACGGTTACAGAAAATGTACTTTAAAAATGTAATTCTTTTTTGTATTTTAGCCTTTTGTTGATATTTCAAAATATATTTCTGAAGAAAATAAAATTGAAGTAATATTCTGCTAAGAAAACCCCTAGGTGACAAGAAAAACACTTGAAATATGATATCAAGTGTATGATATGATGTACCTCTTGAACCTTTGCAGTGTCTGTGGTGTCTGATATTTTCACAGGTGTAGACCGCTGTGATCCTGTTCCTTCTTCCTCCTTGTCTGTGCCTGAGTCATCCTCAGAACTGCTTGAGACTGCTTCCTCTGTAGGAGGTGGGGGTGCACTTGCTGCTGTTTTACGCTGCAGAACTGCCTCCTCCTTGTTGCTTTTGTTGCTGGAAAGTGAAAAAATTGTCATTTTCATTATTTGCACTTTGAAATACAATACTTCATTCATGGAATACTATTTGCTACATTATTAAAATGAACTGTTCACTAAGGAAAATATCTTAGAAAACAATGTAAACTATCTAATCATCTTACCATGAACAGTTTAATGTTTCTTTTCAAAAATCATCAGAAGGAAGTAAAAGCACAGTGAGCTTATTGAAACCCAGTTAGACTTAAAATTGAATATATATATATATATTTTAGATAACAAAAAAGCAAGATTTAATGTAATGTAAAGTCTCATTCTAATACAGGAGTTAGGAAAAGAAGCAATCGCAGGAAATTTTGTTTTTGCAATGTTTCGAATATTTACTTTTTATGATTTTTTTAAAAATTACAATTCAGAAAATAAACCAAAAGGAAAAGTTGAAAATCAAAAGTTACAAAGTGGAATATAAGATTTACCAGAATCTTACCTTCCAAGTTATGACTGGAAAATGACTGTGGACTTGGGAAGACAGCTGCAGTGTCCAACTACAAATAGCAACGACTACGTTCAGACTAGATCAAGTTCTATAGTCCGACTCCACAAAACATACTATCCTAGTAGAGCATGAAACAGTGCCTCACGAGGTCCACCTTAACGAAAACTTTTCACATATGAAGTGCAGGTAGTCTGAATGGTAGTTGGATGAAGGAGGTTCACAGCTCATTCACAATCACTAGCTTGAGACCTCTCATCACATTGGTCATTGAATAAATGTTTTTTGCTTTGTGCCCTCCCCCACCATAACCTATCATCTATGGGGGAGGTGCGATAGCTTAAGATTCGTCAAAAATTTCGATTTCCGATTTTCGAGAGATCTCAAAGTTTTAGGGTCAGATAACAAAAACATCAATAACTCAGTGATGGGTGTGTGTCTGTCTGTCACAGTTTCTTGAGGACGGTCTACAGCTAAAACGGATAGATGGAAAAATACCAAACTCTAAACTTAAACCTGTTATGAGATGTCAATCAACTGATTAGTTGTTGAGCCAAATCATGTAAGAGAAAGAGACACTCTAGAATAACCCTCAAATATAGTAATTCTGCAATTAATTATGAATTCTTCTCATTAATTGCTATCATAATGATCTATTTTATAATCAGAAAGATCTGCATCAGAGCGGTAAATAACAAAACATGCTGACACTCACATCGGATTTTTTTTAGTTTTAAGGTATTTTTTAGTTTTTTTTTTGTTCTTTTTTTAAAAAAATGTATCTAGCTTTAGATTTTCAGAAATTTACTTTTAGATTTTGTCACACATTATTAGTGTTGTTTTATTTACTAAATTGTCTACACTCTCTAAAAATAGTTTTCTTTATAGTTGTCGAATTGTATATCATTCATGTTGTATCTGATAACTTAACACATAGAATTTTACTATATGTAGCACAACTCGATTTTCTCATGATAATGCGAGTTTATGGTTTCTAGTATTATCAAAAATGTAAGAATAAAATAGGAAATATGCTATAATGATGTATGTAATTTTTTTACTTTAACAGGTAATAAACTTAAACAACTGGTTATTAAATTTAAAAAATGCTTTCATTTTTATTTTTGAGATTCTCTTTGCAAGCAGTAGGATCACCACACAAATACACTCTTATTTAATGTTAATCTTTCATATTTGCTGATTTGCTGATGCAAGTTTTTCCATGTATAAAGTGTATTTTATGCACTAGCATCATCGCAGGTCATTCTCTTAATAATCAACATGCAAAACCGGGAAAGCTTTCTATGACCATAAACTGGGTGAATTAAATTTAACAACACATGTAGGATTAAATACATTTTAACAATTAAGAATGCTTAATGACACACTTAAAATATCCAGTTATAAAACAATTTCTACTATTATGCAAACTCAAATGAATATACACATGGGTAATTTGAGAGCCTCTCAAACCTGACACCATCGATAGTCATGATTGGGATAAGCTATAAAAATAAGAACACCACATGAATGAAGGTGAAGGTGCAAAAGTGTTCAATGTTTTTATTAAAAACAATCCAAAACAAGTGTTCAAAAGTGCAGTGCATAAAAATATTCAATAAATAAATAATTCAGTAAAAACAGGTGCAAAACATGGAGGTTAAAATCCACTGGCCTTCTTCTTCTTTTAACACTGGCAGCTCCTTTGCTTATCAAGTGTGGGCCTTGCAGCAGAGAAGTCATCTTACTGACAGAATATATAGCATTTCAAAATACATGGATCAAAAGATGTAAAAGTAGTCCTTATTTTTGCCTAATTAATTTTATCTATACTTAAAGGGTTCTCCTACTTTTTCAAAACCTCTTTAGTGCTCCATTTGCCTTAGTACTTTAAGCATGTGCTACTATGTGCTTATTATGCTTTTTAATCCAGGACTATTTTGTTTTCTTTAACACTATAAGATAAAGCATTAAACACCCAGTAACCGGTAAACTCATTAATTAGAAACAAATGGAAAGACTGGGAGTAGGACAAAAAGAATGTAAAACAAGTAATTATAATTCTATTATTTAAACAGAAAAGCAAAAGTATTAAAAAGAGATTATTTTGCATTTTTGTGGCTAATTGTATTTTTCAAATGGATCAAGACATGCCATAGCAAATTTATTAATAATTAAGGCAATAGACTGCGTGTGACATTTATTTATTTAGACAGTAATTTGACATTGATTTCAGAGCTTTCTAGAAAAAGTATCTGAATCGGCGAAGCTGTGTATGGGTGACTGACCAACCATGTAACTGAATAGAAGGATGCAAAATGATGTAGTGTATAATGTTCTAATAAACCAATTGCTTCACAGTGTTACGAACTGCAAAATGTGTACAGGTCATTGCATAAAACACATCGTTAAACATTCGCTATTCGTAAATGTGCCAAGAAATGACCAATGAAGATGATGTGTGATGATTTGCCTCCAACATCCATCTCCTCAAAGTTTTATAGGCTACTTGTATAACTAAGGCAACTAACAAACTCATACCACAAAGAAGGAAAACTGAAATACAAAAAATATAGAAAATACAAAAGAATGATAGAGGAAGTGCTAATCTCATTAAAGTCCATTAAACATTCTGGTGATCTGCCCTCCTTAACCTAATAAAGAAAAAGGATAAACATAATAAACTCTGTAAACAAATAACAAATTTCATTAACAGGTATAAAGAGGGTACACGTGCCTCCCAGGACCGGAGTTTGAAACCTGTAGTCATACCATCAGCTGCTACCCTCTATCTGACAATCATTTGGCCCAATAGGATTAGCATTTCCTCTAACAGCCTTTTTTATTTCTTGTTTTTTATTTTTTTCTTTCAGCTGCTCCCATTAGGGGTCACCACAGCGGATTATCTTTTTCCATATCCTCTTGTTCTTTGCATCTTGCTCTGTTACACCCAGCATCTACATATCTTCTCTCACCACATCCATAAACCTCCTCTAATGGCCTTCCTTTTTTCCTACTAACTGACAGCTCCATCAATAGCATCCTTCAACCCATAGATCAAGCATCTCTCCTCTACACAGGCCCAAACCAATACAATCTCGCCTCTCTGACTATGTCTCCTAACCATCCAACCTGAGTTGATCCTCTAATGTACTCATTTCTAATCATGTCCATCCTCAATACACCAAATGCAAATCTTAACATCTTCAACTCTGCCACCTTCAGCTCTGTCCCGTTTTTTGGTCAGTGTCACCGTCTTCAACCCATATAACATAGCTGGTCTCACTACCATCCTGTAGACCTTCCCTTTCACTCTTACTAATACTTGTGTCACAAATCATTCCTGAACACTCTTCTGAACCCAAAAAGTCTGCACTCTCTTCTTCATCTATCTTCCATTTCCCTGTTACTCTGTACTGCTGATCTCAGATATTTAAACTCATCCACCTTCATCAAATCTACTCCGTGCATCTCACCACTCCTCTGATCTACCTTTCATTTACATACAAGTATTCTGTCTTGTTCCTACTGACCTTCATTATTCTCCCCTCTATATCATATCTCCACCTCTCCAGGGTCTCCTCCCTACTTTCGCTATAGATCACAATGTCACCTGCAGACACCACAGGCCACAGGGACTCCTGTCTAATCTTGTTTGTTAACCTGTCCAACACCATTGTAAATAAGAAATGGTTCAAAGCCAATCCCATCTTAAAAACATCTGTCACTCCCACAGCAGACCTCACCACTGTCACACTTCCCTCGTACATACCTGTACAACTCTTACCTACTTCCCTACCACTGCGACTTCCTCATACAATACCATAACTCCTGTCTAGGCATCCTGTCATATGCTTGCTCTAGGCCCTGACATGAAACCATACTGCTGCTTGCTGATCATCATCTCCCTTCTCAACCTAGCTTCCACTACTCTTTCCCATAACTTTATGCTGTGGCTCATCAATTTTATCTGTCTGTAGTTACTACAGCTATGCACATCCCCTTTATTTCTAAAAATTGATACCAGTACACTCTCCACTACTCAGGCATCCTCTCACTTTCCAAGATTACATTAAACAGTCTGGTTAAAAACTCCACTGTCATCTCTCTTAAATACATCCACCTTGCTAATCCATTGCACTTCCTGATTTACTATGTCCACATCATCCAACCTTCTCTCTTTCATCAGCCTCTCAAAGGACTCTTTCCATCTGCTCAACACACTCTCCTCGCTTGTGAGTACATTCCCATCTTTATCCTTCATCACCCTAACCTGTTGCTCATCTTTCCCAGCTCAGTCCCTCTGTTTAGCCAATCAATACAGGTACTTTTCTGCCTCCTTAGTGTCCAGGGTACTCCCTTTCTTTAGCCTTCACCACCTCTCTTTTCCACTTGTGCCGTATCCCCTTGTACTCCTGTCTACTTTCTGCATCTCTCTGACTATCCCACTTCTTCATCAACCTCTTCCTCTGTATACTATCCTGTACTTCCCCATTTCATCACCAGGTTTCTTGGTCCTACTTCCTCTGTCCAGATGGCACACCAAGTACCCTTCTAGATGTTTCCCTTAACACTTCTGCTGTAGATGCCCAGCTATCTGGCAACACTTCACTGCCACCCAGTGCCTGTCTTACCTCCACCTTGAGCTCAACTTTGCTGTCTTCCTTTTTAAACTTCCACTATTTAATCCTGTCTATAGTACACATTGCTAAATAAGACATGGGCTTTTTCAATTTAAAACATTACAGACTATATACTAGGAATTCTTCCATTTTACTGCTTTTATAACTTTCATTTTTATTTTACTACTTTTTATAGTATTTTGAGGAATACACTCATGCTCTGTCTTATAGCTCCTTTTGGGACTGAGCATTTGGTCATATGTCAGTCACAAAGTGTACAGGTCATTGCAATTGAGGCTCTTCGCATCTGTTGCAGATTAGTGATACATATACTTTAATTGCCGATACGGAGTAGCACAAGCCATACTTCCGTGTCTCAGTGTCCACTCACTGGGCTTGTGTAAGGCAGTGTTTCTCCACCACCGGATCATGCTGCCAATGGGGAGCAGATTTCTGTAATTGGTTCGTGAGTGGGTCAATTAAGACAATGTTTTTCAACCACTGAGTCGTGACCTAGGTTGCCACCGATGGGTCAGGAAATGCCATTGGTGGTTTGCAAGTAGGCTGCAATGGGTCACTGCAGGATGTTATTGGGACAGCCTGAAACTAGACTTCATTAAGGTCCTATATTCATCAGGAAACCTGCTTGATAAATAAAGATTACATTCACCCGGGCAACCATCTCTTTCAGTTATTACAATTGAGGAAACGTTACCAATCACTGAAGGCAAAAACTATTAAACATATAAGAAGTTTCTTTCCTACTACAGTCCTTATGGTTAAACATAGTCTCTGATTCATCTGTGTTTTCCTGATGTCTAAACTCCTCTATCCAATGTAAATTATGTTTATTTTGGGTTTATTTCATAAGGACATACTTGATATATTACTGGAAAGGTTTGCTGTTATACACTAATATATTGTTTTATATATTTAGGTTTTGTGCAATATATATATTTTTTTTTACTATTAATAATTTACATTTACCTTGTAATGTGTATGGATGCAACATCAACAGAAATTCCTAGCAACTGTGATGTCTAGCAATAAAGTTCTAAGTTAAATAAAGTAAATGTTATTGTTTACAAAAAGTGCAAAGTACTAATTCAAAAGATAAAGCATGGCAAGCACAAAAGATAACCTTGATGCCTTCGATACAAATGAACAATAATGGACAGCCTTTACCTATACGGGGTACTAAGAATTTCAAGCACATTCAGGCAGCTAACAATATTAAAGAATGCAAGAAAGTATCAGTGCAACTCACTGTATTGGGATACAGAGCAAATGGCTTACTCGGTAGGCTAATTGTGACAGATTTGTATGTGGATTATATCTGTGTAAGGATGCAACACACATGTTCCAGAGAGCAGTGGAGACTGTCACCTCAGTACCCTTGCAAATCGATGGATAAATAAAAGTAAACCCAAAAACAAATGTGGACAATGTGGCAGAGCCATCTGTAATGCTGATGACTGTGGGAATACTATCTATCAGAAATCTAATAAAGTGGCAAAAAGGGAAACATCTGACACATTTGCAAAGCAAACGATCACAGCACAATGGAATGAAATAAAGGTAAAATGCTTTGCTAATAACAGATATATGTACATTATGGAGAAAGGCAAAGTTACCACTAAAGACTCGCAGGCCAAGACACGTATGGGGAATGCTAAACCACTGGTAAGAATGGTTGATATACAAAAGAATAAGTAGGTAAACTGCTTTTCCCCTATTTAATGTAGTAAAGGGTTTCCAGCCAACATTGTTTGGTAATTACATTACATAAAAAAAGGTTGAACTAGAAAGAGAGACTGCCGAGCAAATGAAAACAAAATCAGTCAGTACCAATGAAATCTGTACTTTAAGAAGTACTTCAACTGCTGCGTAAAGGAAACATGGTAACAGATACTGCTCATAAGGGTAACACTTTCTTAATAAATGTAGTAACAAGACTTTATGCAAAGGGTATTTAATGTGTGGCTTGAAAATTATTGCTCCATCTAAGCCACAACAAACTATACTTAAAAAGTCACAATTTATTATATTAGACTAGATTTAACTTTATTGTCATTGTACATGTGCAATGAAACACAGTTTAGCATCTAAAAAGAAAGTGCAAATAGTAGAGTAAGATGCAACAGACAGTGGGTGAAAATAGTACATTAAAGTGCATATTAAAGACAGTAAGGTGCAGTTAAGCAGCATGCACATGAGCACATATATGATATTTGAATTTACAGATAGTATAGAAGGAAGAGTATACAGATATGAATACTGACATGATATGAATAAATATAGATATATGAAATATTTTTACGTACAGAATAGATATACGTAAACTGGTGTACAGAGTACAGTCAGAATTGATTGATATTTAGAAAGGTCAGCTAGTGAGTGGTAAGGGTTGAAAGTTCAGAATGATGATGGTGTTATGAAAGAAACTTCCTGAGTCTGCTGGTGCAGGCAATAAAGGCTCCTGTAGAGCCTCCCTGGTGGGAGGAGGGTACACAGTCCATGGTTGGTGAGAGAAGCATCCTTCATGATGCTGCAAGCCCTTCGCAAACACTATGATTGCTGCACGTCAGCAATAGTCAGCAGCGGGTTACTGCTGATGTGCTGGGTAGTTTTCATCACTCATTGCAGAGCTTTCCTGTCAGATACATAGCAGTTGCCATAACACAATGTAATGCAGTTAATCAATATAAAAGAATCTGAGGAGACAGGCATCCTCCACAGAAAGTAAAGTCACTGTTGTGCTTTTTTAACAAGAGTGGAAATGTTTATTGTCCAAGAAAGGCCCTCAGAGATGTGGACTACCAGGAATTTGAAGCTGGAAACACAATCCACCCCAGCACAATTTATTTGAATGGGAGCATGTCTGCTGCCTTTAGTTTTCCAGTAATCCACAATGAGCTTCTTGGCTGAGCAAACAGCCCTGTAGAACACCAGTATTCAGAATCAGGGTTGAGGATGTGTGGTTGTTTAACCTGACAGACTGTTAGTTAGAAAGTCCAGTATCTGATTATAAAAAGATTTGCTGACAAGGTTGCTGAGCTTATTTACCAGATTGGAAGGGATGATGGTGCTAAATGTGGAGCTAAAATCAACAAGTAACATCCTCATGCAGGAATTGTTGTTATCTAGGTGTGTCAGGGCAGAGTGAATAGCCAAGGACATGGCATCCTTCATTGCCCTATTGGGTAGACAGACTGGTAGGGATCTAGTGTGGGAAGTGGACTGGATCTGAGGTGGGCTCAAAGCAATTGGTGATTATGGGAGTGAGTGCAATAGGGCGTAAATCATTCAGGCTCTCTGGAGGGGACAGTTTAGGCAAAAGTACAATTGTTGTGTGGTGGCACGGTGGTGCAATGGTAGCGCTGCTGCCTTGCAGTTAGAAGACCTAGGTTTGCTTCCCAGGTCCTCCCTGCGTGGAGTTTGCATGTTCTCCCCGTGTCTGCGTGGGTTTCCTCCGGGTGCTCCGGTTTTCTCCCCCCACGGTCCAATGAAATGCACCATGTGCTCTCGTTTTTTTCCACAGTCAAATGACATGTATGTTAGGTGAACTGGCAATCCTAAATTGTCGCTAGTGTGTGCTTGGTGTGTGTGTGTGCCCTGCAGTGGGCTGGCACCATGCCCAGGATTTGTTGATTTGTTTCCTGCCTTGCGCCCTGTGTTGGCTGGCATTGGGTCCAGTAGCCCCCCGTGACCCTGTAGTTAGGATATAGCGGGTTGGGGGATGAATGAATGGATGGACAATCGTGTACTTAAGGCATGCAGGGATGACACCCTGGGACAAAGACAGACTAAATATGTTACTGAAGACCTCAGACAGTTGCCCAATGCAGGCCTTAATCACACACTCAGGCAGGCCATCAGGACTAGCAGCCTTGCATGTATTCTCTTTGCTTGGTGCAGATTGCACGGCGGCGATGGTAACTCTGCAGGGCTGGTTGTTTAGGGGAAGGGCCGTTTCGGATGCAAGTGTTTTACTGTCCCACAACGAACACAAAAGTTGTTTAGCTCATCAGGAAGAGAGACATTACTTATTATTGAAGTTGTATTTACCATATTCTGTGATGTTTTGGAAGCCTTGCCACATAGTCAAAGTTTTTGAAATGATCCTCAATTTTTTGCTTACATTTCTGTTTGGCTCTCCTGGTTCCCTTTTGCAGGTTGGCCCTGAATGTGCTGTAGCTCTCAGCATTGTCAGATTCAAAAGCAGCGCTGTGAGCTTTCAGCAGGAGTCTAACCTCTATTCATTCATCCAAGACTTCTGGTTATGGAAGGTCTTAATCTGTTTGTAGATTATGATTTCATTAACGTTTGTATTGATGTAATCTAGGCCAGACGAGTACCTTTCGATGTCCACTTCTGACTCCCGAGTGGCATGGGTGGCAAACAAGTGCCAGTCTGTGTACTGAAACTTCTGCTCTCTTCAGGCCAGACTTTTAAAGGCCTTGTAAGCTTCAGTAATATTTGTATATACGTGATCTAAGATTCTATCTCCTCGGTTGGAGCAGGAGACATTTTGATGAAACTTGGGCAATACAGTTCTAAAGTTGCAATGATTGAAATTGTCTGTAGTAATGAAAGCCCTTTCTGGATGTTCTGTTTGCTTTCTGCTAACAGCAGCATGCAGTTCTTTCATTGTAAGCTTTCAAAGAATTCAAAGAAAGTATGCAAACCTAAAGAGATGTTTTAACAGCAGTTTTACATTGTCCTATAGAGTCCAACTAGTGGATGTGAGAGGGAAAAGAGTTACAGAGAATATGAGCTGTATGACTGGGGTCTCTGGTACATGGTGCAGAGTTTAATGTCTAGGACAGAAAGCAAACCTGCTGATGAAGGTCAGAAGGAGCAGCAAGGAGTACAGATCTGCAGAAGGTCAGTGCGATTGGAGAGGACAAGTTTATAAAGGGATTTAAATGTTAAAAGTAATATTTCAAAATGCATTCAGTGGGACACAAAGAGCCAATGAAGTTGACTAGTGGTGAAATATTGTCAGCGGACTTAGAACATGTAACTACTGTGGCTGCAGAAGTCTGTATAAGCAGCAGTCGATGAAAGAGTTTATTAGGGACACCATAGCGAATGTTGCTGTAGTAGTCTATGTGGGATTTACCCAAACCATTAACCAAAAGTTTACTGCTATGCTGTGTAAGGGCAGGACTATCAAAAGCACCAACTATAACCAAAAGGGCAGAGGTCACCAATAAGGTGAACAATAAACCTTTAGTCTAACAAAATAAAGAAACATTTAGTAACCTTTGAGAATTGGGCAAAACTGACTTAACTATATACACAGGTATAGCTTTAAAACCTAAAATTATAATACTCACTCTTTTGCCTAAATGAGTGCATCACAAACTGTTCATTTAGCCAGTGTGTCTAATTTCAGGCTATTTTGCTTATCATTTCACTATAGATATTTTACTCTGTATTCTATACAGTGATGCAACACAACATGAGCCAATGCAGTGTAGTTAAGGTAATTTTCTCCCACTATCTGTCACATGTACTGAGAGCAACATACCTATAAAACAGAAAAAAGCACTTCTGTATGAGATACCAAAGCTCACTCGCTTGTTTTCCTAATGGGATACTTTGTACTTGCTAAAATAAAAAAGTAAGAGTGGCTGGAACAGCACTTTAGGGTATTATTTTAGGTAAGGAAGAAAACACATTGTCCTGAATCACTGCTATTCAACTCAAAATATACATTTTCTTAGCATAACTGATAACAGTAAAGGCAATTGTTAAGTAAGTTCAGTACAAAACACAAACATAAGCCTATTTTTCAACTATGCTGGATACCTGCTAAAGCAGTGTTAAATCAAAGATTTACTGAACATGTCTGTACAACCACCTGTAGTGTAGAAACCTAGGTTCAGTACTAGGTTTCTCTGTCTCAGTATAAAGTATTGTCTTTATTAACTTATTAAACTTAATGTATGAAATTATGAAACCTAACTTACGAAATTATAAAGCAAAATTTAAATCTAATTAAATAAAAAAATAAAACGTAAATCTGACATAACTTAGATGTAATTTAGAAGCAAATGGTTATAACAGGATTTGTGCACACAAAAAGCTATTAATGCTGCAGTTTCATTGTTATTAAATCAAATTACAAAAGTACCATTTGCAAATTAAAAATAAGTTTATAAAATTTTAACCATCAATAACAACTAGTATATCATCTCAGGCATTTTATGGATGAAAATACTCATTCAACTGCTCTGAGATTGATTGCTAATACAAAATGAATGGAAGTTATGTAGCACTAAGCTACATTATTGAAGTAGAAAAAATAATTTAGGACTATCCAAATCGATTGCTTACTTAAATTTTCATGTGCAATATCACACTCTGAATAACGTTACCTGCATCACATATAATGTATACAGGGATTATTACATACATGGTGAGACTCAAATCTGAATCAGGTGGATTTTCCTGCTTTTTTATGTGCTCTCATATCCTAAAGATGTACTGGTGCCGTCAACATACAGATCTAAATTGGACCAGTGTAAAATAGTATATGGTGCACAATGCACCAGTGCCCCAATGAAAACTGGTTTCAGTCATATGCCCATTACTGGGATAGGTTTCAGTTGCTCATAAATCAGAACTAAATATAGTAGAAAATAAAAATGTATTGATGATGAAGTGGCCATCTTTTGAACATTGATGCTACTTAAAAAAATATCCTGACAATAGTAAAGCATGGTAAAGGACTACTAGTGAATTTACGCAATTTAATAACTGTAACTTCCTAAGGCTCTTGATAGAAACCCTGAATAACCATTCTGAAGGGCTTCACAGGATAACTACATATCCAGTGAAACTTTAAATAAACTAATGCTTCTCTGTTAAGCAAAATGGCACATTACAGACCCTGTACTAATATTATTAGAATATGTTTCAAAATACTAGTATCTATTACTGTAAAATTTGCTTTACTTTTCCCAGGAGTTGTGGTACCAGGATAGATTCAATTTTATTTTTTGACAGGTGACATGCAGCCATACATATTTAAAGCTTTTAACTTCTATTAGGATTCTCCAATTATCTTATTTTTTAGAATCTGTAAATAATTATGTTAGAGCAGTGCAGATAAACAGGGTGCTGCAGCAATCCCATTTATAATAAGTTCTCACAATTTACAACTAACCCATAAAGTTAATTCATGGGGTACTGTCGTGATATGATTTTTCTACCTTTCAGGTTCAATGAGACAGATCTTAGCATAGTCACCTGGGTCTGTATTCCAGCTCTGTTACATGTGAGAAGACTGTACATTCTCACCATACCTGAGCTTTTTTTTCTAGGCATTTCCGGTAAGTCTACTATGCAAAAGCATGCTCAGTGCACAAACAAATGGATAAATACTATGATTTAAGTAACTCAAAATTTAAAAATATAACAGCACATTATGACAGAACATGTAATAGATAAATGTTGCTAAAATCTAGCAAATCACTGTATGGTAACTAAAATTCAGTCTTTTTGTGTTGTACTGTGAACATTTTGTTTTTGATTCACAGATATGGGAGTTTGCAATTATGTAAAAATAAGTTAGCAATATTGCCAATATAAAGACATGCCAGGCAAGGATTTTTGTAGTCTGTGGATTCTACAGAAAAAAACTAAAAATGATAAAATAAAAAAAAATGTGAACAACGCACACATTAAACTTGAAAAAGATAAATCATTAAGAATTTCACAAATTTCGTATAAAAAGTCATGTATAACCAGCACTACAATGAACACACTTGCCTTTATTAAATCAAGATCAAGCAATAGCTTAGGCAAAATTACTAATTTACAAGTTATGACAGACAAGTCAATCCAAGAAGGTGTTGGGAATGATGTTGGTAAGGCAGCAAATTCAATTATACACATATGCTGTATGCAACTAATGTATAAGTAAATTAAAGTATTTGTAATCTTTTGTTACTAAAAAGCTTTGCACTAAATTAATAGAGTCTTGCAATTTTAAATTAGTATGTTTTCATTTTACTGTTAACTGCTTAATTGGTATGGCAATCCTTTGAAAACATCTGTTCAATATAAATTAACTTACCCTAACACTGACTTTCCAGTTTCTTCTGGTTTACGAACTGTGAAAGGACTAGGATCAATCCCTACAGTCTTTGGCATGAACTCCCTTAAAATAGACAAAGAAAGAAAGAAATCAAAATTATAAAAGACAGAAATTCAACAAATTACAAAGTCACAATTAACTGACATTTACCATTAACAGAACTAAGACAAATTATTATTTTTTGTTATCTCAAATACAGACATATAACATTTATACATAATATATTTAGACATTTTTTAATATTGGTATCTAACCATTTAAAATTGCTTAAAAAATTTAATTCTATCCTAAAAATGTTTAACAATAAGAGGTGAAGTCATTATTCTACTCACTGAATGAACTTTACACTTTAAACACCTGGGGCCTCATGTATAAACAGTGCGTGCGCACAGAAATATTGAATTAGAATGTTTCCACGTTCAAATCGTGATGTATACAACCTAATCTTGGCGTAAGGCAACGCACAGTTCCACGGTAGCTCATACACTGCCGTATGCAAGTTCTCTGCTCGGTTTTACAGACTGACGGCACCCAGCGTCCAAGCAGTGCTACTGTTCCTGTGTGGTTTATCTTTCTTTTTCAGATCCACATCCCTGATGCGGCTTCATAAATACACTGAAATTAACCACATATTGTTTATTAGTTTAAAGCATCTGATTGTAATTAACCTGTAAAAATATAATGGTCTACAGAATGGTCAAACTATTCCAAATACCATAGCTGCTTTAGCTTTGTTACTCTCGCTGCACCTTCTTTTTCTTCTTACTGCTGCTCCCGTTAGGGGTTGCCACAGTGGATCATCTTTTTCCATATTACTCTCACTGCACCACTCGGAGCAGCTGATCGGAAAGAGAATTACCGGTATACAGCATCAAGCGCACACGCTGCCTCAGCCATGCTTCCTATTTGAACTGCTCCCACATGGCCAACGCTTCAAAACCTTTCCTGTACGGACCTTGCGGTTCAGAAAAGTTTCATCCTAAAAACTCTAAACGCACTCAATCAGTCCATCATGTGCTCCTTGTAGAACTGTTTGTACTTATAAGTACAATTACCTCCCTGTAAACTTGCACTACAGTTATAATATTGCACAACCTGAGACACTTTATAAAGCGCGTATTTACATATGATGACAATATCATTTTTAAGATGAAATGCAGCAAAATATGTTTATTATATTATACAGATAAAACTTAAACTTCATTTAAATAATCTATATTGTTAATAATAAAAGGACACGGTGTCGCTACGCTATTTTAGAGGAACACTGTATTAAAACTATAAAAACAGATTACAGATTAAACAAAAAATACGCACAGAGCGGCGCTAATAAAAATAACTTGGTTCCCATTCCAAATATCAATAACGCATATAGTATTCATCTCTGCCCCTCTGAACCATTAAATATGGCACTATTAAATGTTAGAGCTCTAACTAATAAGACTTTTTTTTATCAACAATCTTATTAGTGATAAAAAAAATAGATTTTATTGCACTAAGTGAAACGTGGCTTAGCTCAGATGGCGCAGCAGTTTTAATCGAATCTGCGCCTCCGGATTACAGTTTTACTCGTGCAGATCAGCAAAGAAAAAGAGGCAGGGCCTTGGCAAACATTTACTCGAGCTGGTTAAAATATAAAGATGTCAGTTTTGGTAAGTTCAAGTCCTTTGAGTATCTCGCCGTTGTTATCCAGGGAGATTCTCAAGTCCTAGTATTATCCGTGTATAGACCTCCAAAATTCAACGCGTCTTTTTTTGAGGAATTCTCTGACTTAATGTCAATTTTAATTACGAACTATGACACATTCCTAATAGTTGGCGACTTTAATTTTCATATAGATAATCAGTGTCACTTAAAGTAAAAAAATTTATGAACCTCCTGGACTCTTTTGATTTGAGACAGCTCATTAATCAGCCTACACATAAAGCAGGTCATACGTTAGACTTAGTATTACTAAAGGACTAAAAGTTGATATAAAGCAGATCATTGATATTGGTCTATCAGACCATTTTCTTCTACTTTTTAATATAGAAATAATGATAAAAAAACACCCATGAGAAGCATATTGTTAAAAAACGCTTCTTTGACTCAGCAGCAGCTTTAAAACTTACAAACATTCTAAGCAATCAGTCCGTTTATAGTGCCAACTATAATAGCGAGGATAATGTAAATAGTAAGGTGGAAAGATTTAATACTAAAGTGAGAGCTGCTGTTGACATAGTTGCACCTGAAAAGACAGTTAAAAAATCTTCTAGCATTGTTATACCATGGAAGACCCAAAGAGTGTTGGATTTAAAGAGAACATGCCGTAGAGATGAGCGTAAATGGAGGAAGACTAAATTAACTATCCACTATGAAATATTAAAAGTAAAAATAACAGAATACAATAACACTGTCCGTCTTGAGAGCGCTGCTATTTCTCTAAGATTATAAATAACAATGCTAGTAATCCCAGAGTCTTATTCTCTACAATTGATCGTCTACTAAACCCAGGTAACTCAAAGGAATGCCTCCTAAGTACTTCCAGTAAAACCTGTGAGGCTATTGCTGTATTTTTCAACCAAAAAATTAATGATATTAGAAATAACATAGTATATATCCCCAACACTAAGGATCCTCCTAAACCCCAGCATTCCGTTATAAACAAATTAAACTCTTTCACTAGGATAGATTTACCTGATTTACAAAAATAATATCTCAATTAAAACCCTCCACCTCGTCCTTGACCCAATACCAACAAATTTTTCAAAGAAGTATCAGGGTGCTAATTGATAATGTTCTTGACATAGTAAATTCGTCATTAGATACGGGGTCTTCCCAGACTGTCTTAAGACTGCTGTAGTTAAACCCCTACTTAAAAACATAATCTTGACCCTCGGCTCTTGAAAATTTTAGACCCATCTCTAACCTGCCTTTCTTAAGTAAAATTCTGGAGAAGGCAGTCATTATGCAGTTAAATGACCACCTCAATAAACATGCTATTCTTGATAAATTTCAGTTGGGTTTTAAAACAAATCACAGCACAGAAACTGCACTCGTTAAAGTAGTAAATGATTTGCGGGTAAATGCAGACAAGAGGCCATTTATGTGTTATCGTCCTCTTAGATCTGTGTGCCGCATTTGACACCATTGATCATAATATTCTTAGAAATCGCCTTAGTCAATGGGTGGGCCTCTCTGGCAGTGTCTTAAATTGGTTTGAATCCTACCTGGCAGAGAGAAAATTCTTTGTTAGTTGTGGTAATTACAACTCAAAGACACATGATATCCAATATGGTGTTCCACAAGGCTCTATCCTGGGTCCACTGTTATTCTCAATCTACATGCTTCCGTTAGGTCAGATTATCTCAGGGCACAACGTGAGCTACCACAGCTATGCTGATGACACACAGCTGTACTTATCAATAGCACCTGATGACCCCGATTCTCTTTATTCACTAACACAATGTCTGACTTGTATCTCAGAATGGATGAATAGTAACTTTCTTAAGTTAAATAAAGAGGAAACTGAAATCTTAGTGATTGGCAATAATGGATACAATGAGGCTATTAGAAATAAACTGGATACATTAGGATTAAAAGTCAAGACGGAAGTAAAAAGCTTAGGGGTAATTGTTGACTGTACAGTGGAACCTCGGTTCACGAACGTCCCAGTTCACGTACAACTCGGTTCACGACCAAAAAGATCGCCAAGCTTTTGCCTCGGTTCACAACCACACACTCGGTATACGAACAAGCCAGGTTCCCTTGTCTGCCTGCAAGCTGAGGAGAAAGAGAGAGAGAGAGAGAAAGAGCGAGCGAGCACGTGCCTGCTAGGGAGGGGGAGGAGGAGATTGCTTCACGTGTTTGCCTGCCTATCTGTAGGCTGTAGTGCAAGCAAACCATCCCCTCCCCACAGGCAGCCTGAGAGAGAAAGAGAGCTGCCATGCTTTTCATTTAAGCAAAGCCGCTCCTTGTTCATTGTTTTCAATAAGACGTGCACTCTCTTTGTGCTCTACAGTATTTCGTGTGCTTTTGCAGTTAACTATGGCTTCTAAGCAAATGGAGAGTGGTCAGAAGAAAGTTTTGAAGAAAATTGAAATCGAAGTAAAGAAAGAAATTACAAAAGGTGGAAAAACTGTGTACCAGTTTACTCATTTACCAATCGGAGAACCCTCGTGCTTTCAAGCAGCATAATGTAAACAAAGCCAGACTGCCAGTAATGTGGAGGGTCACAAGAACGTTCTTTTTGGAATGGCTGCATGAGGCTTTCACTCCCACCAGCTAAACGCACCAGAAACCCAAGAAATCACAAGAGAGAAAACACCTGAAGGAAAACACTTCATGCCAGAACTCGTTTCATGCAAGGTTAGTTTTCTTGGTGGTTTTTGTATTACGGATTTTTCAAAAGTAATTTTTTTAGTTCATAATGCGATTTGTTGCAATGTTATTTTTTTTCAAATGTTCGCTTTTTTCCTTGTGCTTAAAACTCATGAAAGGTTTACAGATGGAGTTTTTCATAGCGCGATTAGGTACGATGTTACATTTCTCTTTTTCAAATGTTCGCTTTTTTCCTTGTGCTTAAAACTCATTAAAATTGTTTATATGGAGGACTTCATCGTGTGATTTGTTGCAATGTTACTTTTTTGGTTGCTTGCGAGTTAGTTTTTAAATGAAGTTCGGATTTGTGCGATGTTTTTTTTTCTGCTGTGCTTAAAACTCATTTTAAAAACATTGTTTACAGCGATCAGGCTTTAGGTTTAATAGCGTGATCTCCTGCAATCTTACTTTTTTGTTTGCTTGTGAGTTGGTTTTTGCAAGCGCTTCGATTTTTTTCTGCTGTGCTTAAAAGTCATTTTAAAAATGCTGCTGAGCACGTGCTACAGAGAGATTAGAGAGCCGGGCAGCTGACAGGGAAGGGATTGGGGGGACGGATAGGTGTGTGTGTGTGTGTGTGTGTGTGTGTGTGTGCGCTCGCGCTACACAGAGAGAGAGCTCGTGAGCCAGCCTGCTCCTGTAGCTGAGGTAGGGAGGGGCTTTGGTGGTGTGTGTGCTACAGAGAGAGAGCGCGTGAGCGAGCCAGCTCCTGTAGCTGATCAGGGAGCCTGGGTGTTTTGTGTCAGTGTTATTCAATGTTTTTTACATTAGTTTACTATTACACTGTGGATTCTATGGTGTAATTAACTATATTTGTGCTTAATCTTTACATATTTTTACATATTTACATACAGTTTGTACGGTCTGGAACGGATTAATTGTATTTACATACAATCCTATGGGGGAAACTGCTTCGGTTCACGACCAACTCGGTTTACGACCAAAGTTCTGGAACGAATTATGGTCGTGAACCGAGGTTCCACTGTAATCTGAATTTTAAATCATATATTAATCAGATCACTAGGACAGCATTTTTTCACTTAAGAAACATAGCTAAAGTTAGACCTCTTATATCACTGAAAGATGCTGAGAAATTAGTTCACGCGCTTGTTTTCAGTCGACTAGATTACTGTAACGCAATCCTCTCAGGACTACCCAAAAAAGACATAAATCGTTTGCAACTAGTGCAGAATGCAGCTGCTAGAATCCTAACTAGGAAAAGAAAATCCGAGCATATTTCTCCAGTTTTAATGTCGCTGCACTGGTTACCTGTGTCATTCAGGATTGACTTTTAAAATTCTGCTTATGGTTTATAAAGCCTTAAATAATCTCGCCCCATCTTATATATCGGAATGTTTGACACCTTATATTCCAAATCGTAACCTCAGATCCTCAAATGAGTATCTCCTTAGAATTCCAAGAACAAAACTTAAAAGTGGTGAGGCGGCCTTCTACTGTTATGCACCTAAAATCTGGAATAGCCTGCCAATAGGAATTCGCCGGGCTGATATGGTGGAGCACTTTAAAAAACTGCTGAAAACACATTATTTTAACATGGCTTTCTCATAATTTCACTGTACTCAAAATCCTGATACTCTATATCTCCAACTCATTATAATAACTGTTCATGGTGGCTATAAATTCTGTACTAACCCCTACTCTCTCTTCTGTTTCCTTTTCCGGTGTCCTACTCAAAGCACTGTGATGTTCCAACAATGATGAATGGATTAAAAGCCAGAAGTCTGTATGACCATCAATATCAAGTGACTCCGTGAAAACCCTAACTACAAAGAGGACTATTTCATTTATGTTAGGTAGAATGCCCAGAGGGGACTGGGCGGTCCCGTGGCCTGGAACCCCTGCAGATTTTATTTTTTTTCTCCAGCTGTCTGGAGTTTTGTTTCTGTTTTTCTGTCCACCCTGGCCATCGGACCTTACACCTTTTCTATGTTAACTAATGTTGTCTTATTTTAATTTCTTATTTTGTCTTTTATTTTTCATTTCTTCAGTATGTAAAGCCCTTTGAGCTACTTTTTGTATGAAAATGTGCTATATAAATAAATGTTGTTGTTGTTACAGAGATGATTGTGTGGCAATTGGGTATTTGGAGAAAGAAAAGTAAGGACAGGAATTGTGGTTAGTACATTTGAAAGAGACAGTACTGCTGCAATAAATTATTTTTATCAAAGGTTGCGCACAATCACTGCACCACCGTGTTCCCATGTTTAATAACATGCTTTAACTCTTTGAATCATGAAAATTATATCAAGTATACATCTCAGTATTTTAATTATTCAGAGAGCTGTAATATTACGAATGTAATGGATTCTGTGTCCTGTCGGAGAAAGACAAAGCACGGAAGCACGTAGTGATTCACATAAATAGAGCACACAGAAGATCAAATACAAAAGAAAGTATTTAACGTGCTACTTTAGTTATGATGGGATTTTAGAAACTAGTAAATTAAACAATTTTAAGATGAAGTTTATGATGTTCTACTTTAATGACAAAATAAACTACGTGATTAAAGTGGAAATTTCGAGATTAAAGTTGACATTTTATGCTTTTTTCCCACTGTGTACCCTAATTTCATAAAAACTTTCATAAAAACTTAGAAGGTGGGCTACGACTCGGCTTTGATATCTGACAACTTCTTTTTTTATTTCGGGCACTGTGCGACTTTGTGAACTTGAGCTTTCGAGTTTTTCTGACGCACTATGTCACTCGATCAACTTCCTTTTCTTGTTTATACCACTGTTTAAACAAACATATAGTACGTTTCTCCTTGCCTCCACTTGGTGTTCGCTGAAATTGTTCTATTTTTCCTCGTTGTTTTGCCATTGTCTTTTCACAGAACACTGAGCTTAAGGGCTATGTATATTGATTTACATATTCAAAGAGGAGTAATTCTGGGTGGAGACGGGGCGGGACAGCAGGTGTGTGCACGTGCACGCTAATTTCCACACTGACTGGGATTTACGTAGCGGAAGAACGTGGAAGTTGGCGAACACACAGATATATGCATCTGGATTTTTTTGTGCATAAGTACATTTCCACTTTTGTGCTTACATCATGTTATAGTGCAAATTCTAGGCATGCCAATATGCATGAGCCCCCTGGTTTTAAATGGTGACAACATTAAGGTAAAATTATTTCCAATACTTGGTATCATAATTTCTTACAATCCAGTGTGGATGAGCATACCGATTTACTCAGAAATACATTCAAGTCTTTTTCCATCAATTTAAAAAAATAGCATAGGTTCATTTATAAATCACTATAACCAAAATCAACATCAAATTACTTAGTGATAGACAGAACTGGGATGCCAGAAATGGAATTTACAAATATGGAAGTAATACAGACTGAATCTGCTGAATGAGGAGAAATACTGACTTTATATATTCAGAAACAAGTTTTGACTTTATATATACCGACGCTGACTTTATATAATCAAGTTTTGACTGTATACAGTGGGATGCAAAAGTTTGGGCAACCTTGTTAATAGTCATTATTTTCTTGTATAAATCATTGGTTGTTACGATAAAAAATGTCAGTTAAATATATCATATAGGAGACAGTGATATTTGAGAAGTGAAATGAAGTTTATTGGATTTACAGAAAGTGTGCAATAATTGTTCAAACAAAATCAGGCAGGTGCATAAATTTGGGCACCGTTGTCATTTTATTGAATCCAAAACTTTTAGAACTAATTATTGGAACTCAAATTGGCTTGGTAAGCTCAGTGACCCCTGACCTACATACACAGGTGAATCCTATAATGAGAAAGAGTATTTAAGGGGGTCAATTGTAAGTTTCCCACCTCCTTAAATTTTCTCTGAAGAGTAGCAACATGGGGGTCACAAAACAACTCTCAAATGACCTGAAGACAAAGATTGTTCACCATCATGGTTTAGGGGAAGGATACAGAAAGCTGTCCCAGAGATTTAAGCTGTCTGTTTCTACAGTTAGGAACATATGGAGGAAATGGAAGACCACAGGCTTAGTTCAAGTTAAGGCTTGAAGTGGCAGACCAAGAAAGATTTCGGATAGACAGAAGCGACGAATGGTGAGAACAGTCAGAGTCAACCCACAGACCAGCACCAAAGACCTACAACATCATCTTGCAGCAGATAGAGTCACTGTGCATCGTTCAACCATTCGGCGCACTTTACACAAGGAGATGCTGTATGCGAGAGTGATGCAGAGGAAGCCTTTTCTCTGCCCACAGCACAAACAGAGCCGCTTGAGGTATGCTCAAGCACATTTGGACAAGCCAGCTTCATTTTGGAATTAGGTGCTGTGGACTGATGAAACTAAAATTGAGTTATTTTGGCATAACAAGGGGCGTTATGCATGGAGGAAAAAGAACACAGCATTCCAAGAAAAACACCTGCTACCTACAGTAAAATATGGTGGTGGTTCCATCATGCTGTGGGGCTGTGTGGCCAGTGCAGGGACTGGGAATCTTGTCAAAGTTGAGGGACGCATGGATTCCACTCAGTATCAGCAGATTCTGGAGACCAATGTCCAGGAATCAGTGACAAAGCTGAAGCTGCGCCGGGGCTGGATCTTTCAACAAGACAATGACCCGAAACACTGCTTAAAATCCACTAAGGCATT
Organism: Polypterus senegalus; assembly: GCF_016835505.1. Taxonomy (NCBI): domain Eukaryota; kingdom Metazoa; phylum Chordata; class Cladistia; order Polypteriformes; family Polypteridae; genus Polypterus; species Polypterus senegalus. The sequence goes on along the minus strand of NC_053156.1, from coordinate 127,847,453 downwards.
CATGCAGAGGAACAAGTACAACGTTCAGGAATGGCCATCTCAGTCCCCAGACCTGAATATAATTGAAAATCTGTGGTGTGAGTTAAAGAGAGCTGTCCATGCTCAGAAGCCATCAAACCTGAATGAACTAGAGATGTTTTGTAAAGAGGAATGGTCCAAAATATCTTCAACCACAATCCAGAATCTCATTGGAACCTACAGGAAGCGTTTAGAGGCTGTAATTTCTGCAAAAGGCGGATCTACTAAATATTGATTTCATTTCTTTTTGTGGTGCCCAAATTTATGCACCTGCCTGATTTTGTTTGAACAATTATTGCACACTTTCTGTAAATCCAATAAACTTCATTTAACTTCTCAAATATCACTGTGTGTGTCTCCTATATGATATATTTAACTAACATTTTTTATTGTAACAACCAACGATTTATACAGGAAAATAATGACTATTAACAAGGTTGCCCAAACTTTTGCATCCCACTGTATATTCGGGAATGACTTTATATATACAAGTTTTGACTTTATATAGTTAAATTTAGTCATCATTGCATAACTTTTTCTTTACCATAGAAATTTAAAGACTAAATTCAACTTCCATTCCTAACAAAGATATTTCTGGCGACTAAATAGAACCTACTTATATCCAAATTCGAGCTATTGAGCTGTCGCCTGCCTGCCTGAATAAGTCACCCTCATGGCTAGTGGCGGAAAAGTTATAAAATGGAAGGAGAATTACACTGAGTATGGCTTTACCAAAACAATTATTGATGGCGAATCGATTATTCATAAAGCTTCAATAGGTGATCTGTTTTTCTGTGTTAACCTCATATTTTTTCATACTTCTTCTCAAATCAAGGGGGTGCGAGGGTAAAATGAATCGGGAAGCGCTTGATCAATGTAATCGGTGTACCAGGAAATCATGCATTGACAAAAGTTCCCTTGCTTGTAATGCAAAGTGTGATTAAATGCGTGATTTTTAACGCGTTATGGAGCACATGCATTGAAGCTTCTCAGCTGTGCTTGTGCTAAGAAAAGGAAACATTTTAAAAATAACGTAACACAATTGTCAATGTAACCTTTTGTAAGTAGTGCCTGGAGGATTCAGTGTGGAGAAACTGTAGAGATAGCTTGTGTATTACTTGTGGATTTTTCTGTATTTGGTGACAGCGTCACAAAGTCGCTTCCGTAACACTGCATTAGCTGCGGAGCTCAGCTCAGAGCGAAATGACGTGAATGGGAGGGGAGATGATGACGTGACTCCCCCACCCGCCTTAACTGTCAAACCCCCACAAACACAGTCACTCGGAATTTACATAAGCACAGCCCTTCACCTGCAATTTTAACTTAGTTACAAAGTGATCAAAACTCGTTTATATCCTGCGTCCTGCGTACATTAAACTTGTATCCCGCATTACCCATGGGCATGACAAACGCCAGCGGCAGCCTGTCTATGAACTTAATTTAAACTTTAGGTTTACACCGTGTTTTGTTTCCGAAGTAGCAGCACTCATGAATATGGTTGTATATGTCACTCGCTCGATTCTTATTGTTTCGCTGCCTTCTCAATTATATAATGCATGTTTTCTTCAGCGCTTTTTGGAGCTCTTCCTGGTTTTCTACGTACTGCGTTGACAGTCAGTTCACGTGATTACGTGGGCGGCGTGATGATGTCACACGAAACTCCGCCCCCCCACGGCTTTCGAGCTCAACTCCATTGCAGTATATGGAGAAAAATAGCTTCCAGTTATGACCATTACGTGTAGAATTTCGAAATGAAACCTGCCCAACTTTTGTAAGGAAGCTGTAAGGAATGAGCCTGCCAAATTTCAGCCTTCTACCCACACGGGAAGTTGGAGAATTAGTGATGAGTCAGTGAGTCAGTCAGTCAGTGAGTGAGTGAGGGCTTTGCCTTTTATTAGTATAGATGATAGCAAAAAGAAAAATGAATTGACACAGAAGACACAATAATGGAAAGATGGTCTATAAATATTCTATTTCTTGCACTGATATACTGAATAAGGTTGCCCATCTAAAACAGAGACACAGGGCTGTTGTTAAAACCACTTCTTAGATAAACTGATCTGTAATTTTATATGTAGTTGCAGGCAGGTTGAGTTTGGTGGTGCATCAACTCCAACTAAAAGATCTGCTTTCTGTCTATATTTGAGAGTAACCAGGCCTTCTTATTTTGCTAATTTATTATGTAATAACAAGTACCACTTCAAGATTCTGTTTGATACAATATCTAGCATTGTTTCTCCAGACCTATATAATACTTTTGTCACTTTAAACAGTAATTATGATGGCTTTCTTAAATATTTTGTTAGTAAAGTCACAGAGGGTGGACCTAATTTTCCATCAATATCTACTTCTTTAGGAGCATCCATGCTCTTTATTTTTCAATTCTTTCAATGTAGTGCCTCTTGATGAATTAGTGTATCTGATTAGGAAAATTAAACAATCCATCAGCACTTTAGATGTTTAACCAGCTTCATTGCTTTTAAAGATCCTTGACTCTATTTGCCCCAGTCTGGTATCAGAAATTAATTGCTCTCTGCAGTCTGTCTGTATCCCTAGCTATTTTAAACAGGCTGTTGATCATCTTTTATTGAAAAAAACAAATCTTCCATTCCTAAAAGTTATAGGCCCATCTCTAAACTTCCATTTTTCACAAAAATTTTACAAAAGGTTGTTGACCTTCACCTCATATTTATTTGATAGGAGTTTCTCCATCTATGTGGGTAATATACTTCTGCTTTTGTTTCTTTGTCTTGTGGGGTGCCTCAAGGATCAGTCCTTGAATTTATTTTGTTTTCATTATATGTTTCGTCCAGCTTAACATATCAGTTCTATTAATGGTATCTCCTACCATTTTTATGCTGATAATATTCAGCTTTATTGTTCTCTTAAGCCAGAACAACTGCACAAGTTGTCTTCTTTGGTTGACTGTCTGAAGGAGGTCAACAATTGGCTACTAGCCAAGTACTTAAAGCTAAGTGCTCAGAAACTGGAGGTTTTAAACTTGGCATCCTCTCCCTAATCTGCACCCAGCAGTTACTTAAAACATTTCTACTATCTACACTTCTTCTCATGAATTCCCATGCAATTTAGATGTCATATTTGATCAATCGCTTAGTTTTGATGAAGAAGTCATTTATTTTTTTCATTTAAGAAAAGTATCCAAGTTGAGATCTGCTTTTACCAGGGTTGAGATAGAAATGCTCATCATGGCTGGATTATTGCAATACCATCTTTACCTGTCTAAATAAGTTCATCAAACTGTGATCTGCTCAGTTAGATCTCCTTACTGTTCCTCGTAGCAGATTAAAGGCATGTGGGGCTTGCACATTTCAGGCCATTGCTCCTAGGTTTTGGAACAGTCTTCCACAGACATCGAGAATAGCAGAATCTATTTAATTGTTTAAGTGTCAACTTAAGATACATTTGTTGAGACAGGCATTTATGTAGCACTGCCATCTATGGGTGTCTTTTATATTGTCTTTGTTTGTATGTTGCTTTGATATTTAATTTTATGCTATGTTTTATTGTTCAGCACTTTGTGACCTTTGTCTGTGATAGGCACCTTATAGATACATTTTTACTTACTTACTAACTAAATCAAATCCTTAACTAGGAATAAAAAAAGACCAAAGGGATGTTTTAAAGCTAAGATTAAAAAATAAAGTAAATGTATTAGAAGGAATTTCCTTCAATCCAAGGCTAGGTACAAAAAATATAGCAGAATTTTAGTACTAGTTTGAAAGTAGTGATAGGAGACTTGGTTGAAACTGTGTGAGAATATTGATGGAACATATGTAAAACTGACATATGTACATGACTGATAATGCATGTGATTAAATGTCTTCATTGAAGTAGTTCAGAAGAAAGTACTAAAGTTTAGCTAGTAAAGTGCTACTCTATATGTGAATGTGGTAGACATGGAGGTGGTTGTAAGGGTGTGATGTTCTAGGAAGAGTTTCTTGATAGTCGCCAAATATTCTGACCTCTAAACAAGCATATCATGCATTGAAATAAAGGCATGTAAAATATATGAAATTACTTTTTCGTATCTGAGTGAGGAAGACAATAAAGCAAAGTTAAAAAAAAATAGCTTAAAGAACTGTTAGTTGGAAAAGCAGGACTTTTACTGAGTAAGATGAAGGCAAATACAGAGCTAAGTAAGAAGGCTGGCGATTCCAAACCTAAGGGGGTTATTGATAAGGGAAGTGAGACAGAGTACAGGAGTCAGGTGAAGAACATTTTTTCTTGGTGTAAAAAGAATTGCCTACATCTTAAGATGAGCAAAACCAAGGAACTAGTTATTGACATTCGCTGCACTAAGGAGTCTCTATGCTCAGTCACTATTCAGGGAGTAGATGTCAAGGTGGTGTGCTCCTGCAAATACTTGGGGGTCCACATCAAAGGCAGGCTGAACTTGTCTTGAACCATATAAGAAAGGGCAGTGCAGGTTCTTTTTCCTAAGGAGACTGCATTCCTTTAATGTAGGAAGTGACATCTTTCATATATTCTACAACTCTGAGATGGAGAGTGCAATTTACTACACTGTGGTGTGTTTTTCTGGAAACATAACTTCAAGGCCCACCAAATTAAAAAAAGCTAATTAAAAGGGCAGGATCAGTTATGGGATGCACTCTGTACCCCCTTGAAGGTAGTAGCAATACACAGGATTAAAACAAAACTGAATACCATTATTAACAATGCTTCACATCCTCTCTCTGACCCGCTAACACAGAGTACTTTCAGCCAGCGAATTATTTAGCACATGTGGGTCCCAAAATGCTACTGAGGCTTGTTAATACCAAAAGCAATATGCCTGCATAATACCGCAATGTGACTGTGGTTGCCAAGTCATATGTTTTCTTAAATCTTCCTCTTTTTTAGTCATTCTGGTATGTGTTCAAAATATAGTGTGTGTGGGTATACATATATATAAATAAATATATATTGATCAGTCTATTTATGTATTTATTTATTTAAAGTTTTTGCAAAAAGCCATATTTTCCCTGGGAACAAATAAAGTATCCATCTATCAATCTGACACATATACTTACCACAGTATTTCTTTATGCATAATCATCTGTCACTTTACCTTCAAATCTCTTCAAATAACTTCTAGGTATATAGAGGCATTAGAATTAAATTACCAATACATTTAGTAAATCTGTATCATTTTGTGAAAAATGTAAGGATTTTGAACAAGGCCACATGAGAAATGAAAAAAGGTTAAGGTAAGTAAGGCATAATTATATAAAAATGTTTAAGTGCAATTTATTCTCATCCTAAAATCCAGGAATTTTTCATACTATTAGAATATAAATTTATTTACTGTCTTTAAGTAGGCAAAAAAGAAAATACATAATAACATACCTTGCTGAATTAGTCATAGAGAGACAAAAAGATTCATCAAAACAATTGAGTTCATAGGGTCTAAAAAATTCGGTGTATATATCAATACTTTCATCGTACTTGTTGAATCTTTTGATTGTCAGCTTCTTTCTGTTTTCTGTACATAAAACTAAATATGGAAAAAAAGACCACACAGTTATATATTTAATCATGCACAACATCATATTTTCCACAATTGCACAAGAAAAAATAACTGTATTTTTAAAATACCAACCATTCATTGTTTCCTGTCTTGGTAGTCAAAACTTTAGTCTACTATCAACTTCCAGTTATGCATTGCATCAAACAAAAGACAGTTAATTTAAAATAAAATTCTTTGGAAAAGAAAATCGTTTTACATTGGAAGAATATGTCCAGAAGAAAATAAGCATTGAAATAAAAAAACTGCAACACACCCTGATGCAATAATTAAAAGAAATATTAGGTTTCTGTATAACATGAGATCTAAGTCCCTTTTCCTAATAAGTTACCAACAGCTTTGACACTGAATGTTTCCATATTTCTTGCTGTAAAAATAATTTATGGATATATTGTACAATGCAATCTATTAATATATTGCATATACAGTACATAGTTCTGCATTCTCTCCCAAACAATATTTAATTTGATGTAAAATTCCCCATCTAAAAATTCAGTTTTATTAATTTGTTTTGTGGTACCATCTGGTTCACCCACCATGAACTTCCATATGAATTGAAAGTAAAGTATAATGGCAATTTTAGATGCTGAATTTCAGCTGTCTTCATATTCCAATTATTTTATAAAAATACCCTTAAATGAAAGTATGTAATGTACACTTTAATCATGTCTGAATTTTTTGATTTGTAAACAGAAGGATAAATCAAGGAAAAATGTATCTTTGTCCCAAGCATTATAGTGGGTACATTACTGTAAATTCATATACAATCGGGTTACAACCGAAAAGTTTGCCAAACTTTTGTATCTGTTCACGACCACACACTTGGGTGACGAACAAGCCAGTTTCCCTTCTGGTTCGTAAGCAGCGATGATTTCCGCATGTGTTTAGTCTCTCCCTGTGCATTCACTGTGAACTCTTTGTGCTCTATTTCGTTTCCCTTCCGGTTCGTACACGCCAATGATTTCTGCATGTGTTCAGTCTCTCCCTGTACTGTATACATTGTTCTCAGAGCATCACATAGAGGGACTATCCCTCAAAACTGTAACCTCCTCTCAACCCAGCTTCCTCCTGTGGTATAGTGGGTCCACAGCTCCCGTCAAAAAGGCCAGTTTTAATAAATAATCACCTCACTCGTAGCTTAGTGAGGGGGTGTGGTGGTGTGTGGCCGAAGCGGTTCCTGAGGAGTTCGTGATGTGGGCGTTTCTCACTGAAGTGCACAGGTGAGAAGCGCTCCGCATCCATAATTGTTCCCAGGAGCTGCTGATTGCCACGACTACCACGTCCTCTTCATAATTAGAAGCGCGAGTCGGCTAAAGGGAAAAAGAAGAGAACAGGAAAGAACAGGAAGTTGCAGGAGAAGGCAGGAAGCAGGAGGAGAAACCAGGTGCAGGGGAGAGAGAGAGAGAGAGAGAGAGAGAGAGCGAGCGAGCGAGCGCAGGCTCACGTGCAGCTGAGCAGGGAGCCTGGGTGTTTATTCAATGTTTTTACATTTAGTTTACTATTACACTGTGCATTCTATGGGGATATAAAAATTGATTTTCACATTAAAATATAGAATAGTAAAATAAACGGAGTTCTGAAAATTAGGTGATAATGCTGGCATACACATCATGAAAGAGTCATGGTAGTATTAATTCAATAATAAATGGGAAAATTATTTTACTCCAGTTCGTTTCGAAAAAATGTTTTACTAACGTTTAAAGGTATTTCTAATTCTTTATTGTAAACAATGCTTTATGTGTTCTTAATTTAAAACAGAAATGTCACAGTTAAAAAGTTTTTATGATACCAATATCTCTGTCATGCAAACTCGCAGATAACCTTTGCTGTACCTCACTGAAGTTCCTTGTTCTTAGGTAAAGTTATTGAATGGATTTTGGCTGGGCCATTTAAGCTTGCTATAGCAGTTTTGCGATTACAATTTGGCTGCAATGTATAGCTTAAGGTGTGTGTGGGTATTATGTTAAACTGCATCCGCACTGGAAATGTTCCTCCAACTTGCAGGGAGGACTTGGGGGTTGGTGGCAGGATTAGCACTCCAGCCACCATAAAAAAAAACTTCACACAGCTCCAAAATTACAGACAGGACTTTTTGTGCTCAGTGGGAGTAGCTTTGCTGCACTTGCATTATGAAGGGGATGTGGGAAAAGCTCTCAGGAGCCTCATCCCAGGAAGAGTCAAAACTGCCAAAGAGCCAATGGGGTCAAGCCTGCTGAAGGTCAGAACTGGTGTGCTGCTGAGGCAGTGCCCAGTTTGTGAATTCTGAGCACAGGCTTGTTGCTACTCTGAATATCCAGCTTATGTCCAGTAGGTTACTACCTACTAGGAGAATGAGGCTGGACCTGGCCAGACTCCAAGATCAGGTTGTTTCTAACGAGTTTACACACAGTTTGTGTGAGGAACTTACAGAGTTGGGTGCGACTGCTGATTCCAATGTGATGTAGGATACCGTCCATGATAAGACCATGAAGGTTACGAAGGGTTGTCTTGGTGTTATCAGTGTGTTATCACTTCCTAGAAAGAGGTGTTCCAACTTGCAGGGCATTCTGGATATCAACGAGAGGAGTCGCATTTCATGGTTTGTTGGAAACTCTGGTGTACACCGGGAACTCAGAATGATGGCTGTAAGGGCTCTGAGCGGAGATAAGGAGGTGTTTGTTAGAGGAATCTGTGAGCAGGTGACACACCATCTATGGTCTAGTGACCCATGCCCTGCTTACAGAGGAATCGAAGCATTACACACATCCTAATCTGTTCCTTGTAGAGTTGCAGTCAGGACAGGTGATGGAATGATCCTTACAGATAACACTATATTTTTTGACCCACTGGGATAGCTACTTTGAGCAGCTGTTTAAAGCTGATCCTCCGGCTAGGATGCTGGACATCTCTGGGTCTACATTTCTTGAGGCTTATCCTCCATGGACTGGGTGTTGCACAGAGTCGTGGGGTCCAGCGGCTGTGGGGCATCTGTTGGTAAAATAAGATTCAATCATCTTGACTTTGCCAATGATGCTGTGATCTTCATAGAGTCAATGGAGGCCTTGATTGGGGCTCTCAAGAGACTAAGCGAGGAGTCAAAGTGTCTGGGCTTGTGAGTGTACGGGATAAAAAAACAAAATTCAGGCCTTTAATGACTTCTTGGGCACAGCCATCAGCAGTGTGTCTGTCTGCAAAGAGAATGTCAACCTTGTCGAGAGGTTTACTTACCTTGGCAGTGACATTCATGTCTTTGATGACTTTTCCTATGAAGACAGCAGATGAATTAAGCAAGCATGATGGGTCACAAGGTTGCTGGAAAGGGGTGTGTGGTGCTCACGATATCTTTGTAAAAGGACGAAGGTCCAAGTCTTTAGAGTCCTGGAGCTTCCTGTTTTGTTATATGGTTGCGAGACATGTATGCTATCCAGTGACCTGAGACAAAGACTGGACTCCTTTGGTACTGTGCCTCTTCGGAAAATGCTTGGGCACCACTAATTTGACTTTGTGTTGAATGAGTGGTTGCCCACAGAGTCCCAAATGAGACACATTACTTGCATTGTGAGGTTGTGTCAGTTTTGGCACTATGGCCATGTGCCGCAAATCCCCAAGGGTGAATCGGCTCACAGGATCCTCACATAACACCTGGTTGTGGCAGCTGGATGGTCAATTCCGAAGGGAGAGACTGGACTGTGTGTCTGCCTAGGGGGTTGACAACAAGAATCCTGAGCTGTTTCGTCATGTGGTGGGTGTAGCAACATGTTATACCAGTGCATGCTCGCCATCCTGACTTGACCTGTGTTATTATTGCTTAGTTTATCAAGTAAGGACATCATATACTACACACAAATATCACTGAGGAAACTTAACAGCATTTTTCAACAACAACATTCCAGTACAGAACCACTGGTCTGTATTCCAGAATGTCTGCTCACATTTGGGAATTTTTTTAACATATTTATTGACCAAATTGTATGCCAATTCAAAGTATTTTAGCTGTCATACTTTTAATATATTTATTTACTGCTTTTATCCATAGTTTTGTTTTTGGCTATTAGGCCTCACTGTATCTTTTTTCTTGTGAAATAAAAAATAATATAAATTATCAACTCATTCAAACAGATAATATCCAGAATGCATTATCTTTGAAAATATACTGGATACAATAAAATCAAGAACTAAATCATAAATGATACCTGAAATTTACATTTAATTAAAGACAGAAGAGAGCAACATACCTTCATCATAAGGGAGTGGCAAATAGGGCAAAACTGCAGGAGTCCACCAGTAAGTATAACTATAATAAAAACATATAATTATTTACACTCTGTTTTCCTAATGAATGGTCTGACTTTATTCACATTTTTTTCATATTTTAACATGCAGGACTTCCAGCATTTAAAACTATATACATAATATAGTTATACAACATAATATTTCATTTTAAATTTATTCAAAGAGAGTAAGAAATAAGAGTATTACACTTTCATTCATAAAATGTAAAATCAATTTTTCATAAAGAAACTTTAGGCAGAATATTTAAGTTTTCTTCTCAACATTTACAATTTTCTTTAGTCCAAAAAGTATTTATTTCAGTGATTCTCAGGTAGTATCTTCCTGCTCATCTCTACCCCTCAAATTAACAAGCAACTGGAGAGTAACATAAAGTAAATAAATCATGATTATGGTAAATACTTTATTACTCTTGATGTTACTTATTCAAAAATACTAAAACAGAAGTTGTACTTTTCTTACCTTGAAATTATTTTACATATGCACAATTCCTGCTTACATTTTTGTGGAAGAAGTAAAAACACATTTGCTTACAGTACACTTATGGAATGAATGTGCTATAAAGAACACTTACATTTAACACCATCAAAATAGGTATATTTTGTTTTGGTTACAATTATGCATTACCAGTATGTATTATTTTAGATGAAATGTGCTTTTGAGGGAATAAAACGGAAGTATTTTTATCAACATTTTAACAGGACAGATTTAAAGTTGCAAACTGATGCAAAAGGAATACCTTATTGTACCTCAGGAATAGAATTATTCATGACTAGCAAAATACCCACGCTTGGCAGCGGAGAAGTAGTGTGTTAAAGAAGTAAAGAAAAAGAAAAGGAAACATTTTGAAAATAACGTAACATGATCGTCAATGTAATTGTTTTGTCACTGTTATGAGTGTTGCTGTCATATATATATATATATATATATATACCAAAATACCCGAGCTTCGCAGCGAAGTCGTGTGTTAAAGAAGTTATGAAAAAGAAAAGGAAACAATTTAAAAATAACGTAACATGACTGTCAAAGTAATTGTTTTGTGTATTTGGCGGCAGCGTTACGAAGTTGTTTTTGTCTAGCTGCATCAGAAAATGTACCACGACGTCTGACACGCCTCCTTTTTACTGTTTTCTCACAGCTTGGATTGCTGCTGTCATAATCGGTTTGAGTCTACATACATATATATATATATATATATATATATATACATACATATATATACACATACATATCTTCATATCTATATACATATATACATATATACATATCTACACACACACACACATATATATATATATTTACACACATACCTATCTACATCATATATACACACACATACATACAGTACATACACACACACAAATTATATATGTTATATATAAACTGCTCAAAAAAATTAAGGGAACACTTTGAAAACACATCAGATCTCAATGGGAAAAAGAAATCCTCCTGGATATCTATACTGATATAGACTGGGTAATGTGTTAGGAACGAAAGGATGCCACATCGTTTGATGGAAATGAAAATGATCAACCTACAGAGCCCTGAATTCAAAGACGCCTGAAAATCAGAGTGAAAAAATTATGTGGCAGGCTAGTCCATTTTGCCAAAATTTAATTGCAGCAACTCAAAACTGTACGCAGCGCTTTGTATGGCCCCTGTGTTCTTGTATACATGCCTGACAACATTGGTGCATGCTTCTAATGAGATGACAGATGGTGTTGTGGGGGATCTCCTCCCAGATCTGGACCAGGGCATCACTGAACTCCTGGACAGTCTGAGGTGCAACCTGGTGGCATTGGATGGACCAAAACATAATGTCCCAGAGGTGTTCTATTGGATTTAGGTCAGGAAAGTGTGGTGGCAAGTCAATGGTATCAATTCCTTCATCCTCCAGGAATTGCCTGCATACTCTCACCACATGAGGCCAGGAATTGTCGTGCACCAGGGCACCAGGAGCCACTGTACCAGCATAGGGTCTGACAATGGGTCCAAGGATTTCATCCTGATACCTAATGGCAGCCAAGGTGCCTTTGTCAAGCCTGTAGCGGTCTGTGTGACTCTCCATGGAAATGCCTCCCCAGACAATCATTAACCCACCACCAAACTGCCCATGCTGAATGATGTTACAGGCAGCATAATGTTCTCCATGGCTTCTCCAGACCCTTTCACTTCTGTCACGTGCTCAGGGTGAACCTGCTCTCATCTGTAAAAAGCACAGGGCACCAGTGGTGCATCTGCCAATTCTGGTATTCTATGGCAAATGCCAATCGAGCTGCATGCTGCTGGGCAGTGAGCACAGGGCCCATTAGAGGACATGGGGCCCTTGGGTCACCCTCATGAAGTCTTTCTGGTTGTTTGGTCAGAGACATTCACACCAGTGGCCTGCTGGAGCGTCATTTTGTAGGGCTCTGGCAGTGCTCATCCTGTTCCTCCTTGCCCAAAGGAGCAGATACTGGTCCTGCTGATGGGTTATGGACCTTCTATGGCCCTCTCCAGCTCTCCTAGAGTAACTGCTTGTCTCCTAGAATCTCCTCCATGCCCTTGAGACTGTGCAGGGAGACACAGCAAACCTTCTGGCAATGACACGTATTGATGTGCCATCCTGGAGAAGTTGGACTACCTGTGTAACCTCTGTAGGGTCCAGGTATCGCCTCATGCTACCAGTAGTGACACTGACTGTAGCCAAATGCAAAACTAGTGAAGAAACAGTCAGAAAAGATGAGGAGGAAAAATGTCAGTGGCCTCCACCTGTTAAACCATTCCTGTTTTGGGGGTCATCTCATTGTTGCCCCTCTAGTGCATCTGTTGTTAATTTCATTAACACCACAGCAGCTGAAACTGATTAACAACCCCCTCTACTACTTAACTGACCAGATTAATATCCCATAAGTTTCATTGACTTTATGCTATACTCTGATTAAAAAGTGTTCCTTTAATTCTTTTGAGCAGTATATATAACATAGACAGGTGTGGGTGTGTGTGTGTATATATATATATATATATATATATATATATATATATATATATATATATATATACACACATACATACAAACATACACACTGGTATATATATGTGTATATATATATGTATGCGTTGTCACGCACGCGCAAGTAGGAGACCGCGGACGGATTTTAACACACCTGGGAAAACATTCGCCGGCAGGGAATGGCGGGGGACTAACTTTCTCCCTGTGCTTTCTTGCAGGAAAAAGACGCTCCGCCGCCATAAGCCGGCTTTGCCCGCAGTATGTTTACTTCCGCCCTTCCTCCGCCATCTTGTCCTGACGTCATTGATCCCAGCATCCCTCACGGCTCCTTCCCAGCATTCCTCCACTTCCGGCCCCTCCCTCATAAAATGGCCGCGCCATGTTTCGGCGTCTCACATATGAACTGTTTAGTTTATGTTTGACCTGCTTTCTTTTTTTGATTATTGTGGAACGTCTACAATATACGGGGCCGGAAAACCCCAAACCTTTGTGCTGTCTCCTCTTGGAATTATTACAGTGGCGTAATCGGCAGGATTCAAGATCCCCAGAGATGACAGAGGGACAGGACCTGAATACCGTGCTGCAGGGGATGAATGCCCAACTCCAGGTCCTGCGCTTGCTGCAGCCGCTACAACCCGGGAGTTGGAGGCTACGAAGGCCAGGCTGGCAGAAGCCCAACGAGCAAGGCCGGACCCGCCCAGACCGACGCCTCCCCCTCTGGTGCCGAAGACCGACGCAGACGACGTTGAGTCGTATTTGGGCATTTTGAAAGGACGGCCACCCGGAACGAGTGGCAGCGGTCCGAGTGGGCGTCCATTCTGGCGCCTTACCTGAAGGGGTAACCTTCCCGAGGAGGAGGCCGCGATCTACGACCTCCTCAAACCAGAGATCCTGGCCCGCTACGGCATTACGCCGGGCCAGCAGGCGGCAGAGTGGCGGAACTGGCAGTTCAACCCTGAACAACCTGCCCGTGCCCAGGCGTTCGAGTTCTGGGGCAAGATGGGCCGCTGGCTACGGCCAGAGGGACCCCAGGCCCGGAGAGTCGTTGAGCAGGTGGCCTGTGAGGGCCTGGTAAACGCCATGTCCAGTTCCCTCGCCAAGCAGGTCCGGCGACATCCTTATAAGGATATGCTGGGTCTCCTGGAAGTCCTGGAGCGTCAGTTTGCGGTTCTCCGAGTCGGGGAGTCAGAAAGGTCTGCTCGTGGGAACCGACAGGGACGGGTGGCCAACCCTGAGCCCCCTCGACGCGCTGTGGAAGCGCCGTCAAGGCCTAGAGAAAAGCCGGCCTCTCCGCGCTGTTACAAGTGCGGCGAGACCCGTCATCTGCTGCCAGCCTGTCCCCTGAACATCACGACCGAGCCGATGGACTGCACCTGGGCATCTACGGAGAGGCACTGTACCCGCCGCATCCCTGGCAAGTCCGAACACGGAGTGGTGTTAGTGAATGGGCACGCGGTGGTGGCTTTGTTTGATTCCGGCAGCAACATAACCATTGTGGCTCGCCGTTATGTGTTACCGCGACAGTGGCTGAAAAAACACCTACAAGTCACTTGTGTGCATGGGGGGACCAAGTCATATCATTCCGCACAATATCACCTGGAAGGGGAAGTTAACTAGTTTGATGGTCGCTGTGTTGCCCGAACCCCCCTATCCGGTGATTTTGGGACATGACTGGTCAGAAAAAACTTGCGGTAAGACACACACCGCTCCCGGGGCCTCGTTGGATCTGGTCATGAGGGGGCAAGGCGCCCCTCCCGCGGTCTCCACGCTGTGCACTGGGGCAGGCCCTAATGGCGCTGGTACCTCGGGAGATGTTTCCACGGTGACGGGCCCTGACCAGGAAGATTCCGCCGAGGAAGGGACTAGCCAGGGAACTCTTCCGGGGTCCAGGCCACAGGACCCTCTGGGTAGCCTGGATCACCAATTTCGGTCCACGCTGGCCTCATTTAAGACGGAGCAGTGGAATGATGATTCCCTGCGGTTTGACCGGAATGCGGTAGTTCTGCCTAATAGCTCACAAGCCGATGGTTTCACACCACACGAATCCTTCTTTGTGCTTGAAAATGATCTGCTGTATCGGGTGGCAAGCCACGCGAGGCGAGGTGCGGAAGTTGCTGCTAAATCCACGCACCTTCCGGGAGGTATGCGAATTAGCTCATGCTCACCTCCTGGGCACCCATCTCGGGGCCGAAAAGACCTTGGAGAGGATTAAGCTCCGTTTTTACTGGCCTGGGATTAATGAGGAGGTCCGGCGCTTCTGTCAATCCTGTCCGGAGTGTCAGACCCGCAAGATTCCCAGGAGGGACCGTGCTCCTCTCGTCCCTATACCCCTGATCGACATCTCCTTTGACAGAATAGGGGTCGACTTAGTAGGACCCTTGGAGCCCTCAAGCCGTGGCTATAAATATATATTGGTTATGGTGGATTACGCCACCCGATACCCAGAGGCGGTTCTCCTGCGCTCCGCTAACACAAAAAGCATCGCACGGGAATTTGCTATTTTGTTCTCCAGAGTGGGTATACCCAAAGAAGTCCTCACGGATCAGGGTATACCCTTTACCTCGGATACGTTCAGGGAGGTGGCCAGATTACTCAGAATAAAGCACCTGAAAGCGTCTATCTATCACCCTCAGACAGACAGGCTGGTAGAGAGATTTAACCAGATGCTTAAACAGATGCTCCGCAAAGTAGTCAGCATGGACGGTAGGAACTGGGATCAGCTTCTCCCGCTGGTGCTTTTTGCCTACCGGGAGGTACCTCAGGCCTCTACGGGCTTCTCCCCTTTTCAGCTGTTGTATGGGCGAGAACCCTGAAGCATTTTGGATATACTAAAAGAGAGATTGGAAGCCGAGGCCCTTCCCTCCTCTAACATATTGGAGTATGTGGCGCAACTGCGCGACAGGCTCACAAAAATCAGACCCCTCCTAAAGGACCACGTGACTCGTGCGCAGGCAGCGCAGGCCCGGTGTTACAACCGCAACTCCGTCCTTCGGCAGTTCTGCCCGGGGGACGGAGTTATGGTGCTCGTTCCTACCTCCCACTCCAAATTGCTCGCTCACTGGCAAGGGCCGTACGAGGGTAAGGAACGAAAAGGACTGGTCGACTATTTGGTAAAACAACCCAATCGTCGCCCAACCAAGAGGATCTACCATGTAAACTTGTTGAAACCCTGGAAAGATCGGGAGGAGCTTCCCGACACCCCTAGGTCCCTCTCCCTTTTCTCGTGCACGACTGCCCTTAACCTCGGTGATGAGCTAAACCCCAAACAACGGCAGGAGTTAACGTATGTGATCCGAGCCATCCCCGAAGTAGTGAGGGAGTCGCCTGGCCGGACCTCGCTGATTGCTCACGACATAGTCACAGACCCCGGCGTAATCGTCCGGGAGAGGCCCTATAGACTCCTGGAGGCAAAACATGCTGAAGTGGAATTAGAGGTGCAGCGAATGTTAGACATGGGCATTATTGAGGAGAGCCATAGACCTTAGTCCAGCCCTATCGTCCTCGTGTCCAAGCCAGACGGCTCATGGAGGTTCTGTAACAAATTTAGACGTCTGAACCAGATTTCCAAATTCGATGCCTACCTGATGCCCCGCATTGATGACCTCCTTGAGCGGCCTGGTACGGCTCGATACTTGACTACGCTTGATATGATGAAAGGGTATTGGCAAATTCCCTTAACGGCATCCGCAAAAGAAAAAACGGCCTTTAGCACCCCTAGTGGACACTGGCAATACAAGGTCCTCCCATTTGGACTGCACGGGGCCCCCGCAACCTTTCAACGTCTGGTGGATAGAGTGCTGAAGCCCCACCAGTCCTATAGTGCCGCCTACCTGGATGAGGTCGTCATCTATTCCGGCACCTGGGAAGAATATCTATTGCAGGTCTCTGCTGTCCTCACGACACTAGCTAAAGCCGGCCTCCGCATAAATCCTCGAAAGTGTTTTTTTTGGCTTGAAGGAGGCCAAGTATTTAGGCTACCTGGTGGGACGAGGACAAGTGAGACCCCAGTGTTCAAAAGTTAAATACATCTTGGAATGGCCCCGTCCGAATACCAAGAGGCAGGTGCAAGCTTTCTTGGGGTTAGCGGGGTACTACCGCCGGTTCGTGCCCCGTTTCTCCGAAAGGGCCGCACCCTTGACCAATTTAACAAAGAAGGGCGCTCCCTTATACATGGTGTGGAATGACAAGGCGGAGCACGCATTCAGTGACCTAAAGAAGGCCCTTACATCGACACCTGTATTAAGGACACCCAATTTTGGCCTCTCTTTTATTCTCCAGACCAACGCTTCGGACACAGGCCTGGGCGCCGTGTTGAGCCAAAGCATCGACGGTGTTGAACACCCAGTGATGTACCTCAGCCGGAAACTGATGGACCAGGAGACCCGGTACGCGGCAGTGGAGAGGGAGGCCTTGGCCATAAGGTGGGCTGTGACCCATCTCCGTTATTACCTGCTGGGTCGCGAATTCACTCTGGTGACTGATCACGCTGCACTTCAGTGGATGTCCCTACATAAAGAGTCGAATCCGCGGGTCACCAGGTGGTTTCTGGATTTACAGCCATATAAGTTCACCATCACTTATCGTCGGGGTACACTTCAGGCCAATGCCGATGCCCTCTCTCGTATCCACGACCTCTTGGTTAGGTCCGCCCGACCTGACGGTCTTGGGCTAAGGGGGGGATCATGTCACGCACGCGTGAGTAGGAGACCGTGTATGGATTTTAACACACCTAGGAAAACATTTGCAGACAGGGAATGGCGGGGTACTAACTTTCTCCCTGTGCTTTCTTGCAGGGAAAAAAGAAGCTCCGCCGCCATAAGCCAGCTTTGCCCGTAGTACGTTTACTTCCGCCCTTCCTCCGCCATCTTGTCCTGACGTCATTGATCCCAGCATCCTCACGGCTCCTTCCCAGCATTCCTCCACTTCCGGCCCCTCCCTCATAAAATGGCCGCCGACGCCATGTTTCGGCGTCTCGTAAATGAACTGTTTAGTTTATGTTTGACCTGCTTTCTTTTTTTGATTATTGTGGAACGTCTACTATATACGGGACCGGAAAACCCCAAACCTTTGTGCTGTCTCCTCTTGGAATTATTACAGCGTCTATATGTGTGTGTATAGCTTTGGTCACTGAGTGGAAGGGAAAAATAATAAAATGTAGTCTATAAGTTATTAAACAGTAAAACATTAACGTTTTAAGAAGTAAAGCTACATTGAGCACTACTGGAGTGGTTTCGGGTAAACTACATTTTAAAGACGGTGTAACACAACAGGTAAGTAGTACTAACAGCAGCTAAAATGTATATGGATCATCTCTCGGTAGTAGATCCCTTTTGAAAGGCGCTACACGATGGCTGTGGTATAGAAATTACA
Organism: Polypterus senegalus; assembly: GCF_016835505.1. Taxonomy (NCBI): domain Eukaryota; kingdom Metazoa; phylum Chordata; class Cladistia; order Polypteriformes; family Polypteridae; genus Polypterus; species Polypterus senegalus. The sequence continues at coordinate 127,829,259 of NC_053156.1, read as the reverse complement.
TTTGCTATGTGAACGTCCAAATTTCTGCCTCTGGTAATGTGCCTTACCGGCATTACCAGCAATTAAAGAAAATTAGTTTTGTGTCCTCTGCAGTGTTAAGAGAGAAAGGTTTTAGTTTGGGATAAAAGGAAAGGAAAGTTGCCTTTTTCTTTTATATAGTGTAGAGAGACGTCTTCGCTGACGATATGAGCGCCTTTTGGAGACAGTTGCGGTGGGTCTTGTGTAGACTGGTGAGACGTCCCTGCCATTAATCGGCTGTGATGGCACTGTTGGTCCTACACTCCTGTGCATGTCTTCATAATCCGAGCTGACGACCTCATAATCGTATACGTGCAAAAGAAAGTGCGAAGCACCTTAATATTAGTTTGGCACGGTGTAGAAAAGGGGTCCCGTGTTTGCACTTGTCTGGGCTATAGCTCAGGGGGAGGAGGAAAAATATTAAAAGTGCTCACTTTCACTTAAGGTAGAAGCGCACTCAGCGTCTCAAAGGCCGGCACAGCTATGCGCGCGCGCCGGCTGCTCGACTTTTGCAGGGCAGGAGACGCCACTTTTTGCAGACACATTCACGTGATCAAAAGTCTCAGCGCTCATTGGAGGTCATTCATATATATATATATATATATATATATATATATATATATATATAGCAAAATACCAGCGCTTCGCAGTGGAGAAGTAGTGTGCTAACGAAGTAATGAAAAAGAAAAGGAAACATTTTAATAATAACGTAACATGATTGACATTGTCATTAAAACAATTAACAAAACAAGGTGTTCAAATTAAAGTGCAGTCTCCAAAGTTCCAATAAATAATCCATAAAATCAGAAGTGAAACGTGGAGGTTAAAAACAATAGAAAAAAGTCTTCTTAAAAACGAAGTTAAAATAGAGCAGGAAGCATTCTTTAAAAATAAAAAAATAAAAAAACAAGAAGAAGCCCGGTGCCTTTTTACCTGGCGGCACCCCTGCTTCCCAACAGGGGAGTCTGCCTACTTCAGCTACTTCGCTCGCTTCGCTCTCTCTATCTCTATCTCTCTCTCTCACTGTCCGTTCTTTCTTTGTACTCCCCTTCAAGCCAACTCGCGCTTCCGTTTATCAAGATAAGCAGCCCTCTCTCTCTCACTCACTCACTCACTCAACCTCCCGTCCGTTCTTTATTTTTACTCCCCTTCTAGCTGACTCGCGCTTCTGTTCATCAAGATAAGCAGCCCCAGGAACAATCATGAATGCGGACGGTCCCTCACAAGTGCACTTTGGTGAGAAACGCCCACATCGCTAATCGCCCTGACAACCTTCAGCCACATAACCACCACGCCCCCTCACCAAGCTGCGAGCGCAGTGATTATTTATTTTAAAGCTGGACTTTGACAGGAGCTGTGGACTCGCTATATTACACACGTGAAAGTTCACAGAGAGTTATAGCAAGGGTTGTTCACTGAATGCTAGCAACTGCCGCACTAACGCTTGTGGGCAGTCGTGGCTTTGTCTCGAGAGTGGTAAACAAGGTTAGCACGCGAGTTGTTTTCCAAACAAAGGTCGTATACCAAGCAAAATTTTTCGTGTCCAAACAGGACGTATACCAAGTTGGACTTATTCCAAAGCAGACGTATACCAAGGTATCACTGTATATACATATATATATATATATATACATATATATATATATATATACATATATATATATACATATATATATATACATATATATATACATACATACAGTGGTGTGAAAAACTATTTGCCCCCTTCCTGATTTCTTATTCTTTTGCATGTTTGTCACACAAAATGTTTCTGATCATCAAACACATTTAACCATTAGTCAAATATAACACAAGTAAACACAAAATGCAGTTTTAAATGATGTTTTTATTATTTAGGGAGAAAAAATCCAAACCTACATGGCCCTGTGTGAAAAAGTAATTGCCCCTTGTTAAAAATAACCTAACTGTGGTGTATCACACCTGAGTTCAATTTCCGTAGCCACCCCCAGGCCTGATTACTGCCACACCTGTTTCAATCAAGAAATCACTTAAATAGGAGCTGCCTGACACAGAGAAGTAGACCAAAAGCACCTCAAAAGCTAGACATCATGCCAAGATCTAAAGAAATTCAGGAACAAATGAGAACAGAAGTAATTGAGATCTATCAGTCTGGTAAAGGTTATAAAGCCATTTCTAAAGCTTTGGGACTCCAGCGAACCACAGTGAGAGCCATTATCCACAAATGGCAAAAACATGGAACAGTGGTGAACCTTCCCAGGAGTGGCCGGCCGACCAAAATTACCCCAAAAGCGCAGAGACGACTCATCCGAGAGGTCACAAAAGACCCCAGGACAACATTTATAGAACTGCAGGCATCACTTGTCTCAATTAAGGTCAGTGTTCACGACTCCACCATAAGAAAGAGACTGGGCAAAAACGGCCTGCATGGCAGATTTCCAAGACGCGAAACCACTGTTAAGCAAAAAGAACATTAGGGCTCGTCTCAATTTTGCTAAGAAACATCTCAATGATTGCCAAGACTTTTGGGAAAATACCTTGTGGACTGATGAGACAAAAGTTGAACTTTTGGAAGGCAAATGTCCGTTACATCTGGCATAAAAGGAACACAGCATTTCAGAAAAAGAACATCATACCAACAGTAAAATATGGTGGTGGTAGTGGGATGGTCTGGGGTTGTTTTGCTGCTTCAGGACCTGGAAGGCTTGCTGTGATAGATGGAACCATGAATTTTACTGTCTACCAAAAAATCCTGAAGGAGAATGTCCGGCCATCTGTTCGTCAACTCAAGCTGAAGCGATCTTGGGTGCTGCAACAGGACAATGACCCAAAACACACCAGCAAATCCACCTCTGAATGGCTGAAGAAAACAAAATGAAGACTTTGGAGTGGCCTAGTCAAAGTCCTGACCTGAATCCAATTGAGATGCTATGGCATGACCTTAAAAAGGTGGTTCATGCTAGAAAACCCTCAAATAAAGCTGAATTACAACAATTTTGCAAAGATGAGTGGGCCAAAATTTCTCCAGAGTGCTGTAAAAGACTCATTGCAAGTTATCGCAAACACTTGATTGCAGTTATTGCTGCTAAGGGTGGCCCAACCAGTTATTAGGTTCAGGGGGCAATTACTTTTTCACACAGGGCCATGTAGGTTTGGATTTTTTCTCCCTAAATAATAAAAACCATCATTTAAAAACTGCATTTTGTGTTTACTTGTGTTATATTTGACTAATGTTTAAACGTGTTTGATGATCAGAAACATTTTGTGTGACAAACATGCAAAAGAATAAGAAATCAGGAAGGGGGCAAATAATTTTTCACACCACTGTAAGTAGTGCCTGGAGGATTCGGAGTGTGGAGAAACTGTAGAGACAGCGTGTGTATTAACTTGTGGATTTTTCTGGGAGTATTTGGTGGCAGCGTCACAAAGTTGGTTCCTCAAGACTATGTTAGCTGCGGAGCTCAGCTCACAGCGAAATGAGGTGAATGGGAGGTGAGATGATGACGTGGCTCTCCCACCCGCCTTAACTGTCAATCCCCCCACAAAGACAGTCTCTCGGAATTTGCATAAGCACAGCTCTTCACCAGTAATTTTAACTTAGTTACAAAGTGATCAAAACTCTCGTTTATATCCTGCATCCTCTCATTAAAACTTGTATCCCGCATTAGCCGTGGGCATGACAAACGCCAGCAGCAGCCTGTTTATGAACTTAATTTAAACTTTAGGTTTACACCGTGCTTTGTTTCCGAAGTAGCTGTACTCATGAATATGGTTGTATGTGTGACTCGGTCGCTTCTTATTGTTTCGCTGCCTTCTCAATTGTATAATGCATGTTTTTTTCAGCGCTTTTTGGAGCTCTTCCTTGTTTTCTACGTACTGAGTTGACAGTCAGTTTACATGATTACGTGGGAGGCATGATGATGTCACACAAAACTCCGCCCCCCACGGCCATCGAGCTCAACTCCATTACATTATATGGAGAAAAATAGGTGCCAGTTATGACCATTACACGTAGAATTTCGAAATGAAACCTGTCCAACTTTTGTAAGTAAGCTGTAAGGAATGAGCCTGACAAATTTCAGCCTTACACCCACACGGGAAGTTGGAGAATTAGTGATGAATCAGTGAGTGAGTGAGTGAGTCAGTGAAGGCTTTGCCTTTTATTAGTATAGACTAGCAAAATACCTGCGCTTCGCAGCGGCGAAGTACTGCATTAAAATTTTTATTAAGAAGAAAATTAAACCTTTTTAAACTGAGGGAAAATATGCCAATAATTATTTGTTAAGGATCTCTTTGTATACCATGTTGTCAGTTCGGCCCTCCGGTTGTAACATGACCAAGCTGTGCGCTGAGCTTACTCTTGAGCATGTAACTTACAGTTGGCCATGTGAACAGTAATCTTGTCTCAAATGTCACAGCTTGGATTGCTGCTGTCATAATCGGTTTGAGTTTCATGGTTTGTTTCAATTACGACAGTATTTGCAGGATTTGTTGTGTTGAAGTGACATTTGGCATCTGTCAAGCATTGTAAGCACACAACCGGTTTCATTGATAAAATCACATCCAGCTTTTGAGAGTTTAAACATTCATAAACGTCAAAGTGTCCACTACTGAAATCGTCACCTGTGAATCTAAGATGTTTAAGAGGCATTGGCGGGTGTTCGAAAGGTGTAAACCATTTGGCCATTTCGGTACACTTGAAAGCGACAACCGAACAATTCAGTGGCATCCATCAACTCACATGCAGAACCATAGGTGAAGGGCTTAAGCATTTCACTCTTATAGTGCTCCTGTGTAGTATAATTATCTCCTGTACCGTAATCAGTCCACACCTTGAACCTGTCCCAGTCATTCAATACATAAGACAGAATCTTCCTCCGGATATCAAGAGTGAGCCTGATATGGCCGTGCAATATGTAACAAAGAGAATGGAAAAGGTAGGTGGTATCTCTGGGCAGGAAACCACTCGGTAAGTGACAGTTCTTTGATCGATAGTGATCATCTCGATAGACATGTTAATGGGGGTTGGAATGATAAAGGAAATGGGTACCTGAGCAATGTAAAGTAATTGTAAAATACCTATACAATACCTATAATTGTAATAAACAAACAATAAAACAGCGGAGAAGCCGTGGATTAAACAAATTTGGGCTGTAGTTATCAGTAGGGAGATGTGAATCCTGTGGCGAAGCAAGGAAGGGAATGTAGAGACCGGCGGCGGACAGTCTTATATAGGCAGGCAGCCAGCCAACAGCGTGGGAGGCGTTGGGACGGGGACACAATGCCACCTCACGCGTGACGAGGTGCAGGCTATGGACGTATATATATGCGTAAGTAGGATTCAGTTAGCGTTGGGAACCCGTGTACCAAATTTCTTGAAGATGGGCCCATAAGTAACAAAGACTGTTGAAAAGTTCAATATGGCGGCCGACAGTGGCATCATACCACGAAATAAGTAATGCATTACATTGGTTTCGGTTAGTGCAGGAAGCCGCCTACCAAATTTCGAGAAGATGGGGCCATAAATAAGAAAGTTCAACATGGCAGACGTTGTTGACCATTATGACCATTATGCATAGAATTTCTAAATGAAACCTGCTTAACTTTTGTAAGTAAGCTGTAAGGAATGAGCCTGCCTAATTTCAGCCTTCTACCTACACGGGAAGTTGGAGAATTAGTGATGTTGCAGCAGTGGTGTCATACTAACGAAATAAGTACGGACATCGGTTTTCGTTAAAAGTTCAATATGGCGGCCGACAGTGGCATCATACCACCGAAATAAGTACCAAATTTCAGCCTTCTACCTACACGGGAAGTTGGAGAATTAGTGACGTTGGAAAGTTTAATATGGTGGCTGACAGTGGCGTCATACCACGAAATAAGTATGTACATTGGTTTCGGTTAGCGCAGGGAAGCCGCCTACCAAATTTCGTGAAGATGGGGCCATGAATAAGAAAGTTCAATATGGCGGACGTTGTTGACCGTTATGACCGTTACGCGTAGAATTTCAAAATGAAACCTGCTTAACTTTTGTAAGTAAGCTGTAAGGAATGGGCCTGCCAAATTTCAGCCTTCTACCTACACGGGAAGTTGGAGAATTAGTGACGTTTGGAAAATTCAATATGGCGGCCGACAGTGACATCATACCACCGAAATAAGTACGTACATCGGTTTTGGTTAGCGCAGGGAAGCCACCTACCAAATTTCGTGAAGATGGGGTCAGCCTTCTACCTACACGGGAAGTTTGAAAATTGGTGACGTTGGAAAGTTCAATATGGCGGCTGACAGTGGCGTCATACCATCGAAATAAGTAAGTACATCGGTTTCGGTTAGCGCAGGGAAGACGCCTACCAAATTTCGTGAAGATGGGGCCATAAATAAGAAAGTTCAACATGGCGGGCGTTGTCGAGCGTTATCGACCGTTATGACCGCCGCGTAAATTTGAAATGAAACCTGCTTAACTTTTGTAAGTAAGCTGTAAGGAATAAGCCTGCCAAATTTCAGCTTTCTACCTACATAGGAAGTTGGAGAATTAGTGATGAGTCAGTGAGTGAGTGAGTGAGTGAGGGCTTTGCCTTTTATTATTATAGATAAGTCCAATCAGATATCCTGGCCTGTTATCTTGCAAGTCTAAAGCTCAGACAGTAATAACAGTGCCACAGTCAAGAAAAAAAGTAATTAAACAGTATAAAAAGCTAAACAGTGTTTCCAAAGAGATTTTAAAATGCACATACGATGTTTCAGTTTGGGGTGTCTGTGGGGAGGAGATCAGAGGGACATATTTTTGCCACTGAGAGATCAGTTCAGTCCGACACCTAAAGATGTTGCTGCAGCAGGGCCACAAATAGCCATTTAGAAAATGTGGCTCTCATGAGAGGTAGTAACCAAGAAACTGTCTGCATCCACCTCCTCATCTATACTAATAAAAGGCAAAGCCCTCACTCACTCACTCACTCACTCACTCACTCACTCATCACTAATTCTCCAACTTCCCGTGTAGGTAGAAGGCTGAAATTTGGCAGGCTCATTCCTTACAGCTTACTTACAAAAGTTGGGCAGGTTTCATTTCGAAATTCTACGCCTAATGGTCATAACTGGAAGGTATTTTTCTCCATTAACTGTAATGGAGTTGAGCTGGAAGGGCGGAGTTTCGTGTGACATCATCACGCCTCCCACGTAATCACTTGAACTGATTGTCAACGCAGTGCGTAGAAAACCAGGAAGACCTGCAAAAAGCGCTTAAGAAAACATGCATTATATAATTGAGAAGCAGCGAAAAACAATAAGAAGCGAGCGAGTGACATATACTACCATATTCATGAGTGTTGCTGCCTCGGAAAGAAAGCAAGGTGTAAACCTAAACTTTAAACTAAGTTCATAGACAGGCTACCGCTGGCGTTTCACATGCCCACAGGTAATGCGGGATACAAGTTTAATGAGAGGACGGCGGGATATAAGCGAGTTTTGATCACTTTATAACTAAGTTAAAATTGTAGGTGAAGGGGTGTGCTTATGCAAATTCCGAGACTGTGTTTGTGGGGATTGACAGTTAAAGGCGGTGGGGAGTCACGTCATCATCTCCCTCCCATTCATCTAATTTCGGTCTGAGCTGAGCTCGCGGCTAATGCCGTCTTCCGAAGCAACTTTGTCAGACTGCCACCAAATACTCACAGAAAAATCCACAAGTTAATACACACGCTGTCTCTATAGAGTTTCTCCACACTGAATCCTCCAGACACTACTTACAAAAGGTCACATTGACAATCGTGTTACGTTATTTTTAAAATCTGTCCTTTTCTTAGCACAAGCACAGCTGAGAAGCTTGATGCATGTGCTCCATAGCAGCGTTAAAAATAATGCATTTAATCACACTTTGCATTACAAGCAAAGGGAGCTTTTGTCAATGCATGATTTCCTGGTACTGTACACGATTACATTGATCAAGCGCATCCCGATTCATTTTATCCTCGCACCACCTTAGTTTGAGAAGAAGTCTGAAAAAATATGAGGTTAACACAGAAAAACATCACCAATTCAAGCTTTATGAATAATCGATTAGCCATCAATAATTGTTTTGGTAAAGCCATCCTCCTTCCATTTTATAATTTTTCCGCCAATAGCCATGATTAAATGAGCGGTAAATAAAGTAAGAGCAAAGCGAGGGTGACTTATTTAGGCAGGCATATATATGACAGCAACACTCATGACAATGTCAATCATGTTACGTTATTATTAAAATGTTTCCTTTTCTTTTCATTACTTCTTTAACACACTACTTCTCCGCTGCGAGGCGGGATTTTGCTATATATATAATATATGAATGACCTCCAAGAGCTGAGACTTTTGATATCATGAGCGTGTCTGCAAAACTGTGGTCTCCTGCCCAGCAAAGTCGAGCAGCCAGCGCGCGCATAGCTGTGCCGGCCTTTGAGACGCTGACTGCGCTTCTGCTTTAAGTCAAAGTGAGCACTTTTAATTTTTTCATCCTCCCCTGCGCTATAGCCCAGACAAGTGCAAACACGGGACCCCTTTTCTACACCACGGCAAAATAATATTAAGGCGATTCACACTTTCTTTTGCACGATATACGATTATGAGGTCCTCACCTCGGATTATGAAAACACGCACGAGTGGAGGACTGACAGTGCCATCACAGCCGATTAATGGCGGGGCGTCTCACCAGTCTACACAAGGCGATCATAGCGTCAGCGAACACATCTCTCTATACTATATAAAAGAAAAGGCAACTTTCCTTTCTTTACACCTTTTTCCTTTTATCCCAAACCAAAGCCTTTCTCTCTTAACACTGCAGAGGACACAAAACTAATTTTCTTTAAATGCCGGTAAGGCACATTACCACAGGCACAAATTTGAGCGTTCACATAGAAAATGTAATTTCTATACCACAGCCGTCGTGTAGCGCCTTTCAAAAGGGATCAACTACCGAGAGATGATCCATATACATTTTAGCTGCTGTTAGTTACTTACCTGTTGTGTTACACAGTCTTTAAAATGTAGTTTACCTGAAACCACTCCAGTAGTGCTCAATGTACCTGTACTTCTTAAAGCGTTAATGTTTTACTGTTTAATAACTTATAGACTATATTTTATTATTTTTCCCTTGCACTCAGTGACCAAAGCTATACACCTAGATAGGTATATATATATATATATATATATATATATATATATATATATATATATATATATATATATATATATATATATGTATATGTAGATATGTATATAGATATGTAGATATGAAGATATGTATGTGTATATATGTATGTATGTGTGTGTGTGTGTGTGTTTGTGTGTATATATATATGACAGCAGCAATCCAAGCTGTGAGAAAACACTAAAAGGAGGCGTGTCAGGCGTTGTGGTACATTTTCTGATGCAGCTAGGCGAAAAAACTTTGTGACGCTGCCAAATACACAAAACAATTACTTTGACAATCATGTTACATTATTTTTAAAATGTTTCCTTTTCTTTTCATAACTTCTTTAACACATGACATCGCTCTGGCTGGTATTTTACTATATATATATATATCACAGCGACACTCATAACAGTGACAAAACAATTACATTGACAATCATGTTACGTTATTTTCAAAATGTTTCCTTTTCTTTCTCTTTCCTTCTTTAACACACTACTTCTCCGCTGCCAAGCGCGGGTATATATATATATAGAGATAGATAGATAGATAGAGATATATATATAGATAGATATGAAAACAACATATATATATAGATAGATAGATAGATAGATAGATAGATAGATAGATAGATAGATAGATAGATAGATATGAGAACAACACTCATATCAATGACAAAACAATTAAATTAACAATCAAGTTACGTTGTTTTTCAAATTTTTCCTTTTCTTTTTCGTACCTTCTTTAACACACTACTTCTCAGCTGCGAAGCGGGTATTCTGCTAGTTTTTACTAAAACTGAAATCCCAAGGAGTTTACTTTTTTTCCCTTGATGGGTAAAATTCAAATCCCAATAAATTTACCTTTACTTTCTTGATGGGTGTTGTAATAGTTGTTATTAAAAGATTAGCAAAACATTCTGATTCTTTACTTATGAAGCACCCATACCATGAGTTAATTTACACTCTATTCCTTAAATTATTCTTGAAATCAACTGGACATTTATGTAAAATAAAGCAGTCAAAAGTCTGATACTGAAAATGCTGATATATTTGCAGTAGCTCAACAGAATCAAAATATTAAAAACTCTCCTTATTTAGTATATTTATTTATTTCCATACTTATATTTGCAAATAAAAAAATGCTATAAATTCACAGTCATACCTTCTTCGAAAATAAGAGTAGTGCATGGTGTTTTTGTTATGAAGGTAAGTATCAGTAGGAAGCTCCCATAGGTGAGGTTTGTTTTCAAAAGGTTGGAACACTTGCAGGAAAAGATTTATGGAATCTTGTCTATCAGCATCTAAGAAAAGAAAATGTTGATTGACTTAATAAAAGTGTAATTTTATTCACATTAATCACAAAGAAGAAAGCAAAACATATACATCAGGCAACCACCGGCAATTATTTTTTGTATTGTTGTTTCAGAATTCTTGTAGAAATAGAATTAGTGGTAAAAACTAAAACAAACTGTTTCTTTATTTACCTGTAAACTTTCAACATAGTCCAGATTTAAAGTCAAAATTCTTATGAATATTAACACCTATAAATAATAGCTTTATCTATATAGTATCCTTCAAGCAAACTGCAAATACTGCTTCACAATTTAAAATAAGTACAAATGAATAAAGTAAACAAAATTTAAATTAATTAATAAATACACCAAAGTAATAAATCAACAAAGTGCACACTGAATATAAAAAAGAGACTAAAAGTTAAAAAAAATGTAACATAGTATAAAATGAGGAATTTAAGCAAGTTTAGTTATGAAAGCACAGAACTGAATTCAAGAATATGACAACAGAGGAAAAACTACTAACTGCACTACATTTAAAAGAGTACATGCTGAGAAAAGACTTTTCACAAATGTTGTTGAAAATACTGGACTATCCATATCTAATCTACTACTGATTACCACTGTTGGCACACCAATGATGATAGGCTCTTTCAATGGTTTTACAGCAAAATGTAAGGTGGACAAGGTTTATCCTTGTTTCTTTCATTATCATTATATTACTCCTCAATGGGCACTGTGTTAGAAAATTTTAATTTTGCAGGAAACAGTTAACATGTGATGTGATGGGCACAATCTCTATAAAGATGTATAATACAGGCATTTCGTGCGGAAGCTGAATTGAAATGTACTAAACTCTTGCTTCATACAGATGTCAGATGGATAAGCAGAAACACATTTTTGAAGAGCTTAAGGGAGACAGAGAAACTCCTTAATTTCCAATATGTTTAAAAACAAAAAAAAAAACACGATCAACAGTAAGATGAGCAGTGATTTCTATACCTGGTGTTTTAATAGACTTGACTGGAATATTAAATTACCTCAATTTAGAGCAGCAAATCAAGTACAAGAATGTCATCAACATGATCAATTCCGTGGAAATATTCAAGACAAGTTAGAATTACTGACTTCAAAACTGGAATATTATGACTTGAGAAAATTTCCAAATACAATGTAAAAGCTAGGAAATCAGGGACAGGACTCAGCACAAATCAACAATGTGTATGATGCATTGAAACTTTTAAATGTCATTACAATTACATAATAATATGTGCTTCAATGTTGCTACTGGAGCAGAAAATGATGCAGTGACCTCCAAAAATATGATTTTTGCTTCATCATTCAAAACAACCTGACATTCATACAGAAGTGAGGGCCATTGCTGAACATTAGTTACACCTGGAAAAGTTTCCAAACACATTGAAATTGCCATTTACTTTTGATTCATTTTTTCTTGGCTTCACTGATTTACATAAATTAGCTGTTTCTCCATATGAAAACCATTACAACCAAATATCACTTATTAAAGAATAATGACCATCTGAAGGTCTTGCTGGGGATTGCTACCAGTAGCTATTGTCCTAATACACAAAATGAAACCAGTTGACTCCCTTCAGTGAAAGTCTTCAAAATAACATAGGGGTGACAATTATTACAGTGCACAAATTATTAACATGTACAAATACCAAAGTCAGTTTGACAGATCCTTATAAGGGTACGGTCAGGTGGCTAATCAATATGCTATCACACAGAGACGGCCTTAGGGGTGTGCGGAACCTAGGGCTGACCAACCCCACTCAGGGGTGGTTACGTCAAATGCTGTTACCGGTATGTGTGGACTGTATAAACGTACACACAAATTTAATAAAAATAATGTTAACATGTACCGGATTTTCTCATTACAGTATCCTACAAAATTTTTGCCAGTTATCTTTAGCGATACATATTTTTATGCATTAATATTCGGACATGTTTATGGCCTACAAATAAAATGTGAGTTTCAGTGTTTCCACAAGAAGTGTGAAGAAATTAATGTAGAGGTATCATCATGAAATCTCTTACCAGTTTCCAGGTTCAGAGACGAAAACCCACTTTTCTTGCCTTCCAATTGGAAAAGTAGTTGGTGACATCTTCATAGTCTAATCTGGATGCAATGTCTTTTTCTATAGATAGGAGAAGCCAACCCAGCATCTAATGGGCTATACCTATTTTAGGAAGGAACTATACTGGCTAAGTTTTTGGCGATGAAGGTTAACTATGGAATGTTTTCAAAGACGTAAATGTGCAGAATTTGAACTTGAAGAGGGATTTTAAAAGGGTTCCTCTTAGAAGCATCTCATATATATATATATATATATATATATATATATATATATATATATATATATATATATATATATATATATATACTGGAGAACATAACTTGATAAATCCACTCGATTGGGACACGCAAATCTCAAAAGCGAGGGCCCCATTAGGCGCAGGGCCTGGGACAGTCGCCCCACTAACTACCCCCAATCGCCGCTCTTGCTATCTTGCCTCCCTTCTAGTAAATATTAAAGTATAAGTTTAAAACCATTCATAGCAATTAGATAATAATATTAGAATTCTTCCTCAAGAAAAAGATTTTACTTTGATATCCAGCGCTCAACTTAAAAAGGATTCTTTACTCTTTCATTTTAATGAAAAATGAAGAAAGGTATGTTCAACTTACAATTTTCCTTTTTAGTAATTTGCTTTCATATTATATAACAACCTCAGCTGCCACAGCTATAAAGTGCCCTAGTTTCAAAAGCTTCTTGACTATGAGTATAATAATGTTCATGTACACAAATGCCTTTTGATTCAGTTAATAATCAGCTGTAGCCATTTGTAGTTATATAAAACTCACATATTTTAAGCTCTTATTATGTAAAATCATAATACAATAAAGTATAGCATTATGAGGTTTATTATGCACAGGTTAATTGGACATCTTAACAAATAAAACACAAACCGAAAGATTATTAAGTTAACAGTGGGCAGATAATAAATTAATGTCACTAAGATTTGAAAGATTAAAAAAAAGTGCTACAAAAAGGAAAAAAAATAAAAGATGTATGCATATAAGTGAAAAATATGCAACATGCAATCCTTATAAGACAAACTGAATTAAACAGGCAACAAAAACAATCACTGTTGCTTTTATTTATGCTCTGAATGTGAGCACAGTGAAATCATAGGTGCACTGAATTAGTTTGCTGCTTTAGTCTACACTACAACAACTTAAAAAAGAAAAGTATACTTATTTTACCATATTCACTTATTATGCAATATCAAAACCCTGCTGCCCCCTGCACTAGGCCCCTTGCAGTTTGCTTATTGCCGGAACCGTTCAACAGATGATGCAATAGCCACCACTCTCCATCTGGCACTAGCTCATCTGGACAATAAGGACACTTATGTTCGAATGCTGTTTATCGACTTCAGCTCAGCATTCAACACGATTATTTCTCAGCAGCTGACGGAAAAGCTGAGCCTGCTGGGACTGAACACCTCCCTCTGCAACTGGATTCTGGACTTACTAACTGAAATACCTCAGTCTGTCAGGATTGGAAACAACATCTCCAGAACCACCACACTGAGCACTGGAGCCCCTCAGGGCTGTGTGCTCAGTCCATTATGTTCACACTTCTGACTCATGACTGTGCAGCAATGCACAGCTCTAATCACATTATAAAATTCGCCGATTACACGACTGTGGTGGGTCTCATCAGCAACAACAATGAGTCAGCATACAGAGAGGAGGTAGAGCGGTTAACAGACTGGTGCAAAGCCAATAACCTGTCACTGAATGTAGACAAAACAAAGGAGATAACTGTTGACTTTAAGAAAACTAAGAGTGACCATCTGCCATTGAACATTAATGGCTTAACTGTGGAGGTCGTCAATAGCACCCAATTCCTGGGTGTCCACCTGGCAGAGAACCCCACCTGGTCCTATAATACCAGCTCTTTAGCCAAGAAAGCCTAGCAGCTTACTCTGCTTCCTGTGTAGGCTGAGAAAAGCCCATCTTCCACCAGCTATTCTAACAACATTCTACAGAGGAACAAAAGAGAGTATCTTGAGCAACTGCATCACTGTCTGGTTTGGAAATTGCACGGTCAGAGATGGTAAAGCCCTACAATAGATAGTGAAGACAGCTGAAAAGATCATCAGTGTCTCTCTTCCTTCCATCATGGACATTTACACCATACGCTTCATCTGCAAAGCCACCAGCATGGTGAATGACCCAATACACCCTTCACACTCACTGTTTACACTCCTGCCATTGGGAAAAAGGTACCAAAGCATTCAGGCCCTTACCACCAGACTGTGTAACTGTTTTTTCCCCCAAGCAGTCCGATTCCTGAACACTCATGGGCCGATCTGATATCTGTGTCCTGCTCTGCAATGTTGCACATGGTTACTATGTGTCTTTATGTTATGTGTCGTGGATTCTTCATTGTCCTGTGTTCTACGTAGCACCATGGTCCTGGAGGAATGTTGTTTCATTTCACTGTATGCTGTACTACTGTATATGAATGAAATGACAATAAATACTCTTAAATCTTAAGACTGAAAAATTTAGATATGCCACTAAACCTTTGATCACATTTTTAAATTCTACTTCAGAGAAATTAATGATTTAAATTGTTGAAAAGCTGCTAGCTAAGGAATTTAATTGTAATGAAAAATGCAAAATAATTGGTCAATGTATATATAACTGTGTTATGAATTAAGTTCAACTTAAAATGTTTGTAAGATCGTAAATATTATTACCTGAAAAAGCATTGCTGTAGTATCTTGAAAGGGTTTGCATGATGTCTTTAGAATGCTGTGTCCATGGTGCAATTTTTCTATAGGTTTTCACCCTGTGGACTAGTTGAGATCCTCCATACTGCAAGGAAAGTGTATCTCCATGATCTTCATACAGCTCTTCAAACAGTCTGTGAAAGGTTCAGTAATAAAGTTTCATGGTGAATGCACACAAAGAATACATTGTGAAAAAAGAAGATGAATTGAATTTATAAGGATAAAAAAAATAAAAAACAAAATGTTAAACTTCATTAGTCAGAGCTATACAAATATAAGTCACTAAAACTAAGAAAAGACTTGTATTTTCTTGCATACAATATGTGAGTTACCTTCATGTTGGGACACCTGAAATGTACCTCAGCTGCTTCCATCTACATCTGAATGTTTAAATGATTTGAACACTTCCAGATAAAATTTTGAAATTTTGGAAAAGTGTAAAATCTCATTTGGTACATTATTTGTCCACAAAAGCAGAGAAAGTGCTTTTCAGAAGTTTTAAAACAAAGGATTTTAAAAACCAAGGAAGCATCTTTGTAGAACAACTGTGGGAAAGCCCAAATCTCTCTCACAGTCTGTTGTATGATTCTTTGAGCTTCCACTAAGTATAAGGGTAAGTGTTAAGAAACTGTATAAAAACACTTTAGTATATATCATATTGATGAGAAACAGCATTGTCTTTATTGTAGCAGTATATTTTTTCAATACATCCTTAACATCTTATAATTAACCATAATTCCTCCCCATTGTGTTAGAAAGTGTATTTCCTTCATTCTCCCTGTACCCCAAATCTGTCATACCCAATTCTAGCGGCAAAGCAGGACCAACCCAACATAATTCAAAAATATCACAAATTAGGAATGATAAATTATACAAAAATCTAAGTAAAGCTTGTATTAAAAATAAGTAAATATTTGATATACTTGAATGTACATTAAAAGTTCTAAGTGCTACTACATGTATACAGTGACACTGTTATTTCTCCAAGATTATAAATAACAATGCTAGTAATCCCAGAGTCTTATTTTCTACAATTGATCGCCTACTAAACCCAGGTAACTCAAAGGAATGCTTCCAAAGTTCTTCCAGTAAAACCTGTGAGGCTATCGCTGTATTTCTCAATCAAAAAATTAATGATATTAGAAATAACATAGTATATCCCTCCAACACTAAGGATCCTCCTAAACCCCAGCATCCTGTTATAAACAAATTAAACTCTTTCACTAGGATAGATTTACCTGACTTACAAAAAATAATCTCTCAATTAAAATCCTCCACCTGCATCCTTGATCCAATACCAACAAGGTTTTTCAAAGAAGTATCAGGCGTGCTAATTAATAATGTTCTGGACATAGTAAATTTGTCATTAGATACGGGGGTCTTCCCAGACTGTCTTAAGACTGCTGTAGTTAAACCCCTTCTTAAGAAACATAACCTTGACCCCTCGGCTCTTGAAAATTTTAGACCCATCTCTAACCTGCCTTTCTTAAGTAAAGTTCTGGAGAAGGCAGTCATTATGCAGTTAAATGACCACCTCAATAAACATGCTATTCTTGATAAATTTCAGTCGGGTTTTAGAACAAATCACAGCACAGAAACGGCACTCGTTAAAGTAGTAAATGATTTGCGAGTGAATGCAGACAGAGGCCATTTATCTGTTCTCATCCTCTTAGATCTGAGTGCTGCATTTGACACCATTGATCATTAATAATATTCTTAGAAATTGCCTTAGTCAATGGGTGGGCCTCTCTGACAGTGTCTTAAATTGGTTTGAATCCGACCTGACAGGGAGAACATTTTTTGTTAGTTTGGTAATTACAACTCAAAGACCCATGATATCCAATATGGTGTAACCACAAGGCTCTATCCTGGGTCCACTGCTCTTCTCAATCTATATGCTTCCGTTAGGTCAGATTATCTCAGGGCACAACGTGAGCTACCACAGCTATGCTGATGACACACAGCTGTACTTATCAATAGCACCTGATGACCCCGATTCTATTGATTCACTAACACAATGTCTGACTTGCATCTCAGAATGGATGAATAGTAACTTTCTCAAGTTAAATAAAGAGAAAACTGAAATCTTAGTGATTAGCAATAATGGATACAATAAGGCTATTAGAAATAAACTGGATACATTAGGATTAAAAGTCAAGACGGAGGTAAAAAGCTTAGGGGTAATTGTTGACTGTAATCTGAATTTTAAATCACATATTAATCAGATCATTAGGACAGCATTTTTTCACTTAAGAAACATAAGTAAAGTTAGACCTCTTATATCACTGAAAGATGCTGAGAAATTAGTTCACGCGTTTGCTTTCAGTCGACTAGATTACTGTAACGCAATCATCTCAGGACTACCCAAAAAAGACATAAATCGTTTGCAACTAGTGCAGAATGCAGCTGCTAGAATCCTAACTAGGAAAAGAAAATCCGAACACATTTCAACCAGTTTTAATGTCACTACACTGGTTACCTGTGTCATTCAGGATTGACTTTAAAATTCTGTTTATGGTTTATAAAGCCTTAAATAATCTCGCCCCATCGTATATATCGGAATGTCTGACACCTTATATTCCAAATCGTAATCTCAGATCCTCAAATGAGTGTCTCTTTAGAATTCCAAGAACAAAACTTAAAAGAAGTGGTGAGGCGGCCTTCTGCTGCTATGCACCTAAAATCTGGAATAGCATGCCAATAGGAATTCGCCAGGCTGATACAGTGGAGAACTTTAAAACACTGCTGAAAACATATTACTTTAACATGGCCTTTTTATAACTTCAATCTAACTTAATTTAACTTAATCCTGATACTCTATATGTTCAATTCATCATAATAACTATTCATGGTGGCTCTAAAATCCGTACTGACCCCTACTCAAAGCTTCATGATGCTCCAACAATGATGGATGGATTAAAAGGCAGAACTCTACTTGACCATCATCATCAAGCCCTTCCGTGAGAACCCTAAATCCAAAGAGGACTGTTTGATTTATGTTAGGTCTCATGGTCTGGAATCCCTACAGATTTTATTTTTTTCTCCAGCTGTCTGGAGTTTTTTTTCTGTCCCCCCTGGCCATTGAACCTTACTCTTATTCGATGTTAATTAATGTTGATTTATTTTGTTTTCTTATTGTGTCTTTTATTTTTCTATTCTTTATTATGTAAAGCACTTTGAGCTACTGTTTGTATGAAAATGTGCTATATAAATAAATGTTGTTGATGTATGTTTACACGTAACATGCCTTTGTAGGCTTCATTATTACTAATATTTTTGCTTTTCTCCTTGGTGTGTGTAGGCAAATTTGCAGTGCTTAACAGTCATGCAATGCACCCTGCCCCCTACTCTGCTATGTGCCTTTCTGATCCTTAGGTGCAAAAGACATGAACTCAGTGCTAAAATATTCCTGCATCACTATATTATTTTTTGGCAAACACTTTCATTAAGAGCAATTCAAAAATTCAGCTTCTAAGTAAAAAAATAACACACAGGAAAACTTTGAAATAAATCACAAGAAGAGTAGGAGTACAAAAAACTGCTTGTGGAAGGTAAATTAAATATGCAGACTAGACTGATTTAATAAGTTTGTAGACCAAAGTACTGGTGGAGTGCTGTAGTGGGTGTCCAGTAGTCAAAGAATAGCATACAGCAGGGGTGCCCAATGCGTCGACCGCGATCGACCGGTAGATCGCAAAGGTAGTGCAGGTAGATGACGTTGCATTAAAAAATTTTTTAAATGTTAGTCTATCATATATTCTCCCTATGGCGTTTGCCACTTGATTGACATACAGGGTAGCCAGTCTGAGATCTCTTTCTTCTAACACACTGGTCATTCCGCGACGCGCGATCAAGCCTTGCGAGCTACTGCAAAACTCGGCTATGATCTAGTTAGCTTTCCAATTTATATCGACTAAAGAAGGGATTTTAAAAAAATTGTTTGGGGAAGGTATGGGCTGGATGTGGAATCGGAAGAGGATTTTTTTTTTCTCACAATGTCACAATCGAAGTGCATTTGTCTGACCTGTCAATTTATCACTGCTATTCCAAAGAAGGAAAATGTGGAAAGGCACTTTCGAACTGTTCATAAAAACTATGAAATTGACGTCCTTCCAAAAAGCGATCTGAGAAAGAGAAAGGAGAGGGAACTAAAATCGCAGTTAATCAGACAGCCATCATTTTTGACTCTGCTGAATTCAAAAGCTCCTTGACTGCATTATTCGGCACTACTTATTTATGCGAGTCAGCCTTTTCCCACATGACGATTATTAAATCCAAATACTGTAGTGACCATAAATGTATTGAATTGTTATTGTGCATAAAGGTTATTCAGTTATGCAAAGTACGACAACATACATTTTATTTATAAAGTATACTCAGTATATATATATATCTATACTAATAAAAGGCAAAGCCCTCACTCACTCACTCACTGACTCATCACTAATTCTCCAACTTCCCGTGTTGGTGGAAGGCTGAAATTTGGCAGGTTCATTCCTTACAGCTTCCTTACAAAAGTTGGGCAGGTTTTATATCGAAATTCTCGTGTAATGGTCATAACTGGAAGCTATTTTTCTCCATTTACTGTAATGGAGATGAGCTTGAACCCGTGGGGGAGTTTAGTGTGACATCATCACGCCTCACGTAATCACGCAGTACATAGAAAACCAGGAAGACCTCAAAAGCGCTGAAGAAAACATGCATTATATAATTGAGAAGGCAGCGAAACAATAAGAAGCGGCGAGTGACATATACAACCATATTCATGAGTTCTGCTACTTGGAAACAAAGCACGATGTAAACCTACACTTTAAATTAAGTTCATAGACAGGCTGCGCTGGCGTTTGTAATTTAGTGCCTGCCCATATAAGGCCGTCCGTCAGCGGCAATCCAATAGCAAACTCCACTAAATATTCACGGGTGAAGGACTGTGCTTATGCAGAGGAAGATGAGATGGTCAGGGTGGTGTTTGACACAAACTCAGCGAAACTGCGAGAGAAAGTTTTAAGTGCCAGGACTAAGGTAACATTAAATACAGCCATGGACATAGCGAGATGGCACCAGCACAGCTGGGAACCTTCGATGCATGTACACGCGGCTCACGTGAACTGGCAGTGCACAGATAAAAGCAACAGTTCAAAAGGCTGAACAAAACCGAATTACACAATTGAAAAGGCAGCAAAAATATGAAGCGTCTGATAAGCATATTCATAAATCCAGCTACTGCGGAAACAAAGCACCGCGTGGAAAAAGTCAATGTCCGCTAAAGGAAGACAGTGTAAAAAACCGTGCATGCAGTGTGTCAGGTCTCAGATAAAGAAGAAGGCGAGCTGTTTATTGATGCAGTAAGAAGCGAATCGATGAATGAAACCTGTCATCTTTACAGCGATTGACAAACACGGAATGTAACTTGAACACAACACATCCTACAAATACGAACCTGATTGAAAGAAATAATGATAATCAAATCCTTGATGACAGCAACACTCAGTAACACTCACAAAACAAATACTGTATATTGACAGTCATGTTACGTTATTTTTAAAATGTTCCCTTTTCTTTTCTAGCTTTTTAACACACTACTTCTCGCTGCATACGGGTATATATATATGTATATATATATCCCGATCTACATACTCGAATAATGGATACTTTATTAGCCATCAATGATTGTTTTGGTAAAGCCATACTCAGTGTATTCATTAGATGAGCGGTAAAAAGTAAGAGCGAGGGAGGATGACTTATTGAGGCATGCAGGCTGTAGTGCGCGTCAACTCTATCTGAATTGCGATCACATTTGAAAAAATATATCTTTTCAAGTTCTATTTAGTCCATATGTGTCAAACTCAAGGGCGCGGGCCACATCCGGCCCGGCGTGTAATTATATCATTTTATATACTGTATTACTGTTATTAATGGCCGGGTATATGAAGCGCTGGTAACACAATAAACTACAGATCCCATAATGCAGCGCTTCAGCTGCCTTGCGAACTTACGCGTTAATCAAGTCTAGCTTATGATGCTGCAAGTTATTGCGAAGCTAGCTCACACGATGCTGAAGAGAAAAGTTGATTCTGAAAATAGAGCCTTTAAAACCGATGGGAGGCTGAGTATATGTTTACTGAACCCGTGTGTCTCATTTGTGGAGCTAATGTGGCTGTAATTACAGAATTTAATCTAAGGCGGCACTATGAGACAAAACATCAGGGTAACCTGAATGCAATGCAGAAGATACAGAAAGCAGAAGAATTAAATAAGAATCTGACACTTCAGCGGACGTTTTACCCGTGCACAATCACAAAGTGATTTCAAGTGAAGCTGCTTTTATGGGAGACACAAATGCACCAGTGCACTTGCCCCACTTTCCCTGTTGCCAAGTAATGTTAAACCAAGTCGTCACTACGGTGTTCCCAAATCGCACTTTGCTGATAAACTGGCGCACTGAGTTTGCGGCGCTTTGGTGACTTTGAAGAACAAAAAGTCCGTCTACATGCGGCTCGAACCTTGTGCATGTTTGGTAGCACATATCTGTGTGAGAAGCTCTTCTCAGTGATAAAGACTAACAAAACAGCACACAGGAGTCGCCTCACTGATGAGCACCTGCAATCCATCCTGAGAATCTCCACAACACAGAACCTCACACCAAACATAAACGAACCTGTTGCCAAAAAAGATGCCAGGCGTCCAGCTCTAAAATGACATATGAGCAAAGACAACTGAATGATTTGATTTGTTATTGCTGAAAGGAACACATTTTATTTATATTTCCAGGTTTTGTTATGCAGCATGTTCATATTTGAATTTGTATAATTTTGACAGGATATATTTTTATGGAGAGCAAAATCTTTTGGGATATTTAAAATCTAAGTTTATTTTTTATATAAAATTACATAAGAGTAAAGAAATTTGAATGTTTGTTCTTTTAACGTTTACTTTATTTCTAACTTGTATAATTTAGACAGGATATATTTTTATGGAGAGCAAAATATTATAAGTTGTTTAAGGTTTGAGTTGATTTATTCAGAATAATATTCCTGTCTGTTTTACCATTCCTACCAAAGATATTTCTGTCGACTAAATAAAAATTCCTTCTATTTAAAATTTAAATAGAACTTGAACAAATCTGATAGTTCATAATATCCACGCAGACTTGCGTAAGAGCGGAGTTATCCGTTTTAACAAGCAGCGTATTGCACTGATACTGAAATAGCTGTGTGTGTATATATGTAGATATGTATGTATGTATATATATGTTTATATATGTGTGTGTATGTATATATATATGTATTTGTGTGTATATATGTGTGTGTATGTATGTATGTGTATGTATATGTATGTGTATATATGTAGATATATATGTATGTATATATGTGTGTGTGTATATATATGTGTATATGTATAGATATGTATATATATATATATATATATATATATGACAGCAACACTCATCACTCACAACAGTGACAAAACAATTACATTGACAATCATGTTACGTTATTTTCAAAATGTTTCCTTTTCTTTTCATTGCTTCTTTAACACACTACTTCTCCGCTACGAAGTGCGGGTATTTTGCTAGTATACCAATAAAAGGCAAAGCCCTCACTGACTGACTGACTGATTGACTCACTCACTCACTGACTCATCACTAATTCTCCAACTTCCCATGTAGGTAGAAGGCTGAAATTTGGCAGGCTCATTCCTTACAGCTTCCTTACAAGAGTTGGGCAGGTTTCATTTCGAAATTCTACGCGTAATGGTCATAACTGTAAGGTATATTTCTCCATATAATGTAATGGAGTTGAGCTTGAAAGCCGTGGGGGGCGGAGTTTCATGTGATATCATCACGCCAACCACGTAATCACGTGAACTGACTGTCAACGCAGTACAGAAAACCAGGAAGAGCTCCAAAAACCGCTGAAGAAAACATGCATTATATAATTGAGAAGGCAGCAAAACAATAATAAGCGAGCAAGTTACATATACAACCATATTCAAGAGTGCTGCTACTTTGGAAACAAAGCATGGTGTAAACCTAAATTTTAAATTAAATTCATAGACACGCTGCCGCTGGCGTTTGTCATGCCTACGGGTAATGTGGGATACAAGTTTAACGAGAGGACGCAGGATATAAACGAGAGTTTTGATCGATTGTAACTAAGTTAAAATTGCAGGAAAAGGGCTGTGCTTATGCAAATTCCGAGAGACTGTGTTTGTGGGGGATTGACAGTTAAGGCGGGTTGGGGAGTCACGTCATCATCTCCCCTCCCATTCACCTCAATTCGCTCTGAGCTGAGCTCCGAAGCTAACGCAGTCTTACAGAAGTGACTTTGTGATGCTGCTACCAAATACTCACAGAAAAATCCACAAGTTAATATACACGCTGTCTGTAGTTTCTCCAAACAGAATCCTCCAGGCACTACTTACAAAAGGTTACATTGACAATCGTGTTACGTTATTTTTCAAATGTTTACTTTTCTTAGCACAAGAACAGCTGAGAAGCTTCGATGCATGTGCTCCACAACGCATTAAAAAATAATACATTTAATCACACTTTCAATTCCAAGCAAAGGGGAACTTCTGTCAATGCATGATTTCCTGGTACACCGATTACATTTATCAGCGTTTCCCGATTAATTTTACCCTCGCACCCAATTGGTTTGAGAAGAAGTATGAAAAAATATGAGGTTAACAAAGAAAAACAGATCACCAATTGATTCATTATGAATAATCGATTCGCCATCAATAATTGTTTTGGTAAAGCCATACTCAGTGTAATCCTCCTTCCATTTTATAAATTTTCCGCCACTAGCCATGATTAAATGAACGTAGAAAAGTAAGAGCTAAGCGAGGGTGACTTATTCAGGCAGGCAGGCGACAAGCTCGAATTTGGATATAAGTAGATTCTATTTAGTCCCCAGAAATATCTTTGGTAGGAATGGAAGTTGAATTTAGTCTTTAAATTTCTATGGTAAAGAAATAGTTATGCAATGATGACTAAATCTAACTAGACTATACATTCAGGTTTTCACTTTATATATTCCAGCGATGACTTTATATATTCAACTTTTGACTTTACATATTCAGAAACAAGTTTAACTTTATATATACTGACGCTGACTTTATATATTCAAGTTTTGACTTTATATATTCCGACAGTGACTTTATATATTTAAGTTTTGACTTTATATATTCGGGAAGGACTTTATATATTAAAGTTTTGACTTTATGTATTCTGACGCTCGACTTTATATATTCAGAAAATCAATGTATTTGCCTGTTTGTCACCCCATAGTATATATATATGCCAGCAACACTCATGACAATGACAAAACAATTTCTTTTTACTTCTCCGCTGCCAAGCGCGGGTATTTTGCTATATATATATATATATTTATATAGATATATATATATAGATATGACAACAACACATATAAATGACAAAACAATTACATTAACAATCATGTTACGTTATTTTTAAAATTTTTCCTTTTCTTTTTCATAACTTCTTTTACACACTGCTTCTCTGCTGCGAAGCGCGGGTATTCTGCTATTGATATATATATATATATATATATATATATATATATATATATATATATATATATATAGATATAGAGAACAACACTCATGTCAATGACAAAACAATTACATTAACAATCATGTTACGTTATTTTTAAAATTTTTCTTTTCTTTTTCATAACTTCTTTAACACACTATTTCTCCGCTGCGAAGCGCGGTTTAAAAGTAGCTTGCAAGCCGAAAAAGTGTGGGCACCCCTGACATACAGGATTAAACTAAATGGGATTCTTTTCCACCTTCACAGATTCAACAAAAATGTAAGACATATAACCTTAATACCTATGTTACATTACATCTTTGTTTTAGGAGTTAGGTGTTAAGCCAGCAGCATCTAAAAAGACATGTGTTGGTTGATGTAGCTAAGAATGCTTTGCTAACATTGGAAATTGACAATGATAGCCTTCATAATAATAAAAATAAAATCAGAAAAATAGCAGTTACTTCTCATTATGTTTAATGAGAAAGTAAACTAGCTGTTGTTTGCTGCAATGAATGCAACAGTAAATCTGGGATCATTGTTGGTGAATAATTTTTTAAAAAGATATCCTTAAGAAGGAACATCATTATTTGTAGGAAACAAAATGTCACCCATTTCACTGCTTTCTAACTTCTAAAGATAAACATCATTTCAACATATATGGATCAAAAGATGTAAAAAAAAAAGAATGTTTATTGTTGCGTACTTATAACGTTATTTAAACTTTTTTAAAAACTCTGTAGTGCTCCATTTCTGTTAGTGGCCTAAGTATGAATTCATTTTGCTTAATAATTAATCCAGGGCTACAATACTTTTATTATTACAATTATCATCAGTGTTTGAAGTAGAACAAATAACCGTAAGCCAGAAATCTGAAGATGTGATGCAATCCAAAAATAATTTAGCAGATCAAGGGGAGACAGGTAGTCCTCTGGTGGTTGTACACTATAAGAAGTGCCAGCTGTGTCAGAAAGTTAAGAGAAAACCCACCACACACCATATGTTTTGCAACAAATAACAAACTCAGCTTCCAGATGTTCTGAGAAATGATCTGCAAAACTACTTGACAAATTTCACACTAATATAACGTATACCCCTAGTGATGACACATATTGCTACAAATTCTAAGACATAACTTGCCAGTAGCAGTAGTAAGTCAAAATATAACCTCTTGGGATGTACTTTTTAAATTCACAGTTAATAAAAAAATATTTACATTCACAACAGAATATAAGAACAATTTGGAGAATTTTCTATTAGTCAAATACACATATGTAAATGGTTACAAAGGTTTTAAATGGCAGAGCAAGCACAGTAGACAATGAAAGCACTGGTTTCCTGACAGCATCAGAAATAGTAAAAAGTGATGATCATTACCACCATTCATGAGACTTGGGAATATTTAAAAAAAATACCAAAATACAGTGATTAAATAAAAAATTATAGCTTTTTTGAATTACTGTTATATATAAAAGTCTGTGTGGGCACTTCATAAAGGGACTAAAAGTTTGACAGATATGAACAAAAACTGGCTTAAAAATCATGAATATATGAGACATAAGTAATGGTTTTGTGATAAATTATGAGGGAAATAAACTCACAACCAATCCATCCTGCTGCTCTCCATTTTGCATGCCCTCGCAATTCACATGTATAGGATATAATGCAAAAATATTTTAATGAACATATGTTGTCAAGTATAATTAATTACTCTATATTTATTAAAACACATCATAATAAAAATGAAAACATCATACAGTTATGTTGTGAATACACTCACGTGGAATGCAGGGAGCAATACTGCAGGAGAAGAATAATTAACTCCTCTTCTAAGAAGCAACAGTGACTCATTTAAAGAATGATTTTACAACATAGCTGCATACAGCACATGGTAGATTGAGGTTTGCTAAACAGATCACAGGTTATTGTGGATATGAAAAATGAATAGTAAAAGTTAAAGAAAATTACGCACAATCTTGCAAAAGGACAAGCGTAATTTAACCATCACTTAGAAAGCACATCTTTTTAATATGGTCAAGGAGTTTTAAAAATGTTTTGGGTACTGCATAGTAAAATTGTTATCATGGAAAATTAAACAATATATTTATATATGACAAAGATCTCTGAAATAAAAGTAATTAATAAACATAAAAAAGTAATCCTCCTTAATAAAAGGATAAGTGTCATTATATCCGTCTGGCTACTATGTCTCTGTTATTCTTCTCAAAGATGGTATATCAATGGCATTTTTAGTAATAAAATACATCGTATTTTTAATTCCAATAGATGAGGCATCACAAACAGTAACACTACTTTTATGAATCCCATACCAAATGGCATATAACAGAGGTATATGCATTGCATGGTGCACTCCAAACGTTAACACAAAGATCTATGGTGATTACTTAGCTTTCAGCTGGTCTTAGATGGGTAGAACAGCTGATGGATATATAAAAACAACACAGAAAAAAGGTGCTGCCTGCAAAACAATACTTACCTGACACAATCTGTATCAAACTGTAGTTTAGGTTTATCAATAAGGCCAAGGGCATACAGTTGATATGCCAAAGCACATTTTCCAACCATAAACTGGGCTGTATTAGTTCTGTCTAAGCAATCCACACAGTTTGTCCGTAAAACACCAGTCTACAGGAAAGCATAAAAAGATAATTTAATACATAGCTTATAACAAAAATGTAACTTTTTTGTGTTACAAAGTTAACCTTTCAGTCACAAATTAAAAAAGTTAAGTCAATAGCTCATTTCTTACAAAATCATTAATCTATACTAATAAAAGGCAAAGCCCTCACTCACTCACTCACTCACTGACTCATCACTAATTCTCCAACTTCCCGTGTGGGTGGAAGGCTGAAATTTGGCAGGTTCATTACTTACAGCTTCCTTACAAAGGTTGGGCAGGTTTTATATCGAAATTCTACGCGTAATGGTCATAACTGGAAGCAGTTTTTCTCCATTTACTGTAATGGAGATGAGCTTCAACGCCGTGGGGGCGGAGTTTCGTGTGACATCATCACGCCTCCACGTAATCACGCAGTACATAGAAAACCAGGAAGACCTCCAAAAAGCGCTGAAGAAAACATGCATTATATAATTGAGAAGGCAGCGAAACAATAAGAAGCGGCGAAAGTGACATATACAACCATATTCATGAGTTCTGCTACTTGGAAACAAAGCACGATGTAAACCTACACTTTAAATTAAGTTCATAGACAGGCTGCGCTGGCGTTTGTAATTTAGTGCCTGCCCATATAAGGCCGTCCGTCAGCGGCAATCCAATAGCAAACTCCCACTAAATATTCACGGGTGAAGGACTGTGTTTATGGAGAGGAAGATGAGATGGTCAGGGTGGTGTTTGACACAAACTCAGCGAAACTGCGAGAGAAAGTTTTAAGTGCCAGGACTAAGGTAACATTAAATACAGCCATGGACATAGCACAGATGGCACCAGCACAGCTGGGAACCTTCGATGCATGTACACGGCGGCTCACGTGAACTGGCGCAGTGCACAGATAAAAGCAACAGTTCCAAAGAGCTGAACAAAACCGAATTACACAATTGAAAAGGCAGCAAAAATATGAAGCGTCTGATAAGCATATTCATAAATCCAGCTACTGCGGAAACAAAGCACACGGTGGAAAAAGTCAATGTCCGCTAAAGGAAGACAGTGTAAAAAAACCCGTGCATGCAGTGTGTCAGGTCTCAGATAAAGAAGAAGACGAGCTGTTTATTGATGCAGTAAGAAACGAATCGATGAAAGAAACCTGTCATCTTTACAGCGATTGACAAACACGGAATGTAACTTGAACACAACACATCCTACAAATACGAACCTGATTGAAAGAAATAATGATAATCAAATCCTTGATGACAGCAACACTCAGTAACACTCACAAAACAAATACTGTATATTGACAGTCATGTTACGTTATTTTTAAAATGTTCCCTTTTCTTTTCTAGCTTTTTAACACACTACTTCTCCTGCGATACGCGGGTATATATATATATGTATATATATATCCCGATCTACATACTCGAATAATGGATACTTTATTAGCCATCAATGATTGTTTTGGTAAAGCCATACTCAGTGTATTCATTAGATGAGCGGTAAAAAGTAAGAGCGAGGGAGGATGCAGGCTGTAGTCTTGGCGTCAACTCTATCTGAATTGCGCGATCACATTTCAAAAATATATCTTTTCAAGTTCTATTTAGTCCATATTTGTCAAACTCAAGGGCCACGGGCCACATCCGACCCGGCGTGTAATTATATTCCGCCCGCGAGATCATTTTATATACTGTATTATTGTTATTAATGGCCGGGTATATGAAGCGCTGGTAACACAATAAACTACAGATCCCATAATGCAGCGCTTCAGCTGCCTTGCGAACACTTACGCGTTAATCAAGTCTAGCTTATGATGCTGCAAGTTATTGCGAAGCTAGCTCACACGATGCTGAGAGAAAAGTTGATTCTGAAAATAGAGCCTTTAAAACCGATGGGAGGCTGAGTATATGTTTACTGAACCCGTGTGTCTCATTTGTGGAGCTAATGTGGCTGTAATTACAGAATTTAATCTAAGGCGGCACTATGAGACAAAACATCAGGGTAACCTGAATGCAATGCAGAAGATACAGAAAGCAGAAGAATTAAATAAGAATCTGACACTTCAGCGGACGTTTTACCGTGCACAATCACAAAGTGATTTCAAGTGAAGCTGCTTTTATGGGAGACACAAATGCACCAGTGCACCTTGCCCCACTTTCCCTGTTGCCAAGTAATGTTAAACCAAGTCGTCACTACGGTGTTCCCAAATCGCACTTTGCTGATAAACTGGCGCACTGAGTTTGCACGGCGCTTTGGTGACTTTGAAGAACAAAAAGTCCGTCTACATGCGGCTCGAACCTTGTGCATGTTTGGTAGCACATATCTGTGTGAGAAGCTCTTCTCAGTGATAAAGACTAACAAAACAGCACACAGGAGTCGCCTCACTGATGAGCACCTGCAATCCATCCTGAGAATCTCCACAACACAGAACCTCACACCAAACAGAAACGAATTTGTTGCCAAAAAGTGATGCCAGGCGTCCAGCTCTAAAATGACATATGAGCAAAGACAACTGAATGATTTGATTTGTTATTGCTGAAAGGAACACATTTTATTTATATTTCCAGGTTTTGTTATGCAGCATGTTCATATTTGAATTTGTATAATTTTGACAGGATATATTTTTATGGAGAGCAAAATCTTTTGGGATATTTAAAATCTAAGTTTATTTTTATATAAAATTACATAAGAGTAAAGAAATTTGAATGTTTGTTCTTTTAATGTTTACTTTATTTCTAA
The DNA here is from genome assembly GCF_016835505.1 of Polypterus senegalus. Classification (NCBI taxonomy): domain Eukaryota; kingdom Metazoa; phylum Chordata; class Cladistia; order Polypteriformes; family Polypteridae; genus Polypterus; species Polypterus senegalus. The sequence continues at coordinate 127,799,054 of NC_053156.1, read as the reverse complement.
CTTGTATAATTTAGACAGGATATATTTTTATGGAGAGCAAAATATTATAAGTTGTTTAAGGTTTGAGTTGATTTATTCAGGAATAATATTCCTGTCTGTTTTACCATTCCTACCAAAGATATTTCTGTCGACTAAATAAAAATTCCTTCTATTTAAAATTTAAATAGAACTTGAACAAATCTGATAGTTCATAATATCCACGCAGACTTGCATAAGAGCGGAGTTATCCATTTTAACAAGCAGCGTATTGCACTGATCTGAAATAGCTGTGTGTGTATATATGTAGATATGTATGTATATGTATATATATGTTTATATATGTGTGTGTGTATGTACTGTATATATATATATATGTATTTGTGTGTATATATGTGTGTGTATGTATGTATGTGTGTATGTATATGTATGTGTATATATGTAGATATATATATGTATGTACTAGCAAAATACCCGCGCTTCGCAGCGGAGAAGTAGTGTGTTAAAGAAGCAATGAAAAGAAAAGGAAACATTTTGAAAATAACGTAACCTGATTGTCAATGTAATTGTTTTGTCACTGTTGTGAGTGATGAGTGTTGTTGTCATATATATATATATATATATATATATATATATATATATATATATATATATATATATATATATATATATATATATATATATATACACACACATAAACATATATATATATATACATATATATATATACATACATACACACACAACTATATAAACATATATATACATATACATACATATCTACATATATACACACACAGCTATTTCGTATCAGTGCAATACGCTGTTTGTTAAAACGGTTGACTCCCGCTCTTACGTGCAATAACAAATCAAATCATTCAGTTGTCTTTGCTCATATGTCATTTTAGAGCTGGACGCCTGGCATCTTTTTTTGGCCACAAGTTCGTTTCTGTTTGGTGTGAGGTTCTGTGTTGTGGAGATTCTCAGGATGGATTGCAGGTGCTCATCAGTGAGGCGACTCCTGTGTGCTGTTTTGTTAGTCTTTATCACTGAGAAGAGCTTCTCACACAGATATGTGCTACCAAACATGCACAAGGTTCGAGCCGCATGTAGACGGACTTTTTTTGTTCTTCAAAGTCACCAAAGCGCCGTGCAAACTCAGTGCGCAATAACTCTAGCTTCGCAATAACTTGCAGCATCATAAGGTAGACTTGATTAACGCTTAAGTGTTCGGCAAGGCAGCTGAAGCGCTGCATTATGGGATCTGTAGTTTATTGTGTTACCAGCGCTTCATATACCGGGCCATTAATAACAATAATACAGTATATAAAATGATCTCGCGGGCGGATATAATTACACGCCGGGCGGATGTGGCCCGCCCTTGAGTTTTACACATATGGACTAAATAGAACTTGAAAAGATATATTTTTCAAATGTGATCGCGCAATTCAGATAGAGTTGACGCGCACTACAGCCTGCATGCCTCAATGAGTCATCCTCCCCTCGCTCTTACTTTTTTACCGTTCATCTAATGAATACACTGAGTATGGCTTTACCAAAACAATCATTGATGGCGAATAAAGTGTCCATTATTCGAGTATGTAGATCGGAATATATATATACCCGCGTATCGCAGCGGAGAAGTAGTGTGTTAAAAAAGCTAGAAAAAGAAAAGGGAACATTTTAAAAATAACGTAACATGACTGTCAATATACAGTATTTGTTTTGTGAGTGTTACTGAGTGTTGCTGTCATCAAGGATTTGATTATCATTATTTCTTTCAATCAGGCTCGTATTTGTAGGATGTGTTGTGTTCAAGTTACATTCCGTGTTTGTCAATCGCTGTAAAGATAACAGGTTTCTTTCATCGATTCGTTTCTTACTGCATCAATAAACAGCTCGTCTTCTTCTTTATCTGAGACGTGACACGCTGCATGCACGGGTTTTTTTACACTGTCTTCCTTTAGCGGGACATTGACTTTTCCACCGTGTGCTTTGTTTCCGCAGTAGCTGGATTTATGAATATGCTTATCAGACGCTTCATATTTTTTGCTGCCTTTTCAATTGTGTAATTCGGTTTTGTTCAGCTCTTTGGAACTGTTGCCTTTTATCTGTGCACTGCGCCAGTTCACGTGAGAGCTCGGTGTACATGCATCGAAGGTTCCCAGTTGTGCTGGTGCCATCTCGTGCTATGTCTGTGGCTGTATTTAATGTTACCTTAGTCCTGGCACTTAAAACTTTCTCTCGCAGTTTCGCTGAGTTTGTGTCAAACACCACCCTGACCATCTCATCTTCCTCTCCATAAGCACAGTCCTTCACCCGTGAATATTTACCCGTGGCAGTTTGCTATTGGATTGCCGCTGACGGACGGCCTTATATGGGCAGGCACTAAATTACAAACGCCAGCGCAGCCTGTCTATGAACTTAATTTAAAGTGTAGGTTTACATCGTGCTTTGTTTCCGAAGTAGCAGAACTCATGAATATGGTTGTATATGTCACTCGCTCACTTCTTATTGTTTCGCTGCCTTCTCAATTATATAATGCATGTTTTCTTCAGCGCATTTTGAGGTCTTCCTGGTTTTCTATGTACCGCGTGATTACGTGGGAGGCGTGATGATGTCACACGAAACTCCGCCCTCACGGCGTTGAAGCTCATCTCCATTACAGTAAATGGAGAAAACTGCTTCCAGTTTTGACCATTACGTAGAATTTCGATATAAAACCTGCCCAACTTTTGTAAGGAAGCTGTAAGGAATGAACCTGCCAAATTTCAGCCTTCCACCCACACGGGAAGTTGGAGAATTAGTGATGAGTCAGTGAGTGAGTGAGTGAGTGAGGGCTTTGCCTTTTATTAGTATAGATATATGTGTATATGTATAGATATGTATATATATATGTTTATGTGTGTGTGTGTAAATATATATATATATATATATATATATATGACAACAACACTCATCACTCACAACAGTGACAAAACAATTACATTGACAATCATGTTACGTTATTTTCAAAATGTTTCCTTTTCTTTTTCATTGCTTCTTTAACACAATACTTCTCCGCTGTGAAGCGCGGGTATTTTGCTAGTGAAATATATATAAACAAGAATAAAGTTTTTGAATAGAAAAAAAATCTTGATAGATGGGTCAGGTTGAACTGTAAGGCAGCAGAATATGAGTGAAACCAGAAAGTAATTTACTAATTAATTTATATTATGTATGAAATACAAAAATACATTTTTATGCTCACAAAGAATTATATGATGTAAAGAATGAGATTTTTTGAACACACTGCATGCTGAATTTTTTCCATATTTACATACCTACACAGGGCTTTGTAAAAGGTTATAGACAAACAAGAAACTGCATCAGGATTTGACCAAATGTGAAATCTCTCAAATGTGAAAAAATCATTTTGGGTCTAATTTTTAGACTGGCTTAATGTACTGTGGGAAGGCCCAGACATTTTTAAAATTATTTTTCTTGTACCCTACATTGTTTCTAATTTCTCAAAAAAACAAGTCTTACTTTTATTATGTTAATCTTTCATTTTTCTTTTCCATTCTAAATGTGGGTTAAATTCACCATTTGTAAGGAATGATGATCATTAAGTTCTTCAACACTCACTTGGGTACAGGATTCATGGAAAAAATAAATCACCAAAGGCACATTAAGCACAACACATGAACAACAGCTGCTTGATTTATCATTAAATACTCATACAACACTAGTTATAATAACATGTTAACATATTGGTATTGCAGCAGCAGGAATGTGAACCATTTCAATCCAAGCGCAGAGTATAGGCCATCTTTGTTTGAGATCAAGACGGTAGTGCCTCTCTCCCACTGACTGTTGTAGGTGCACAAAGCAGTGCAATAACACACTGTAATGGCACCCAACAAATGTCATCTTTAGGTGGCCAATGGGAAGACTGAGCAGGATAGTTTGGATGCATGAGACATATTAGGATGTCTGATTTCGCTTCACTCTTGTCACAAATCACACCAAAATTTTTCATCATACATGAACCCAACATAGCCTCCAATAGGACACTGTTCTAATGTGAGAGACACATCTGATCCATCAGGAGTATGATCGTGAAAGGACAGGATCTCAGCTGCTGCTTCAGTGGTAAATAATCAGACAGTCAATTGACTGTCTTCACCAAAACCTGGTTGACTTTCAGTTTGGGATCTTCTGTAGGGATGTAACAGCGGTATTCTTGAGTAGCAGGTACTCTTTTGGCCATGGAGAATCGTATTCTCTGTTCAGCAACATGAAGAAGGGCATTATCATTTAATATGAAAGAATATGATATTTTTTATAACTACTGATTGAAAACTCAGGGATTACTATTGACACATGGCTCATTCAGCCTATGTTTAGGATGGAAAATAAACAAGAAAAATTTATATTAAGAAAAGTAAGGTTTGTGTTTTGAGAAAGAAGGCACAATGTAGAAAAAATGAAAAATATTTTAAAAATATGCACATGCAGAAAATGAAATCCAAAATTATTTTTTTTATTTAAGAGGTTCTGCTATTCAAACCTGATACAGTTACTTTTCTGTGTATTGCTTTTTCAGAAAGCCTATGTAGTTCTCTAAATTAATGAAAAAAAAATCAAAAGTCTGTATATGTTACAAATAGGTGTTTCTGAGGCCTAAACATAGCTAAGCCAAAAACTCAAATTAAATTTTGGTCAGTTTCAAGGGGCTGCTTTGACCATGCAGGGTCATCTGGACCAAATGTTTTAATTTCGTCACATACTGTAGCAACTAATGTATCAGCATGCAAAGTCTAATCCTGCTCAGTAGTTTAGTTATTGAGCTATGATCTTCTGAGATTTGATGAAAAAATGGGGCCGGACAAAACTTATAACTTCCTCCCCTTGGTAAATTGGCTGTATCTTAGGAAGGATTGATCTTAAATATCAAAAAAAAAATTACAGGGTGTCTCCTGACTAAAATGGGTACACCTGGTAATTTGTCTAGAATTTGTTAAGTCCTAGTAGTACCAAACACTTGCCACTTCTTTATTATGGACTTTGTGCTCCTTGGGATTAATAAAGCCTTTGAGATTTTTTTTGTATCCATCTCCAGCCTTGTCTGTCCATAACTCTATCCCTGTGTTCTTTTGAAAGTGGCTTGCCACCCATAGTCAGTTGTTTGCCGTCAGATGCACTACCAAGCAAGGGAATGCTCCAGGAACAGTTGTTTTTATGCTTTACTAATCACACTGATTACAATTGATACAATTGTACACTGATTACACACTGATCACAGGTGGAAGCCAGTAACCATGGTCTGCAATGGAAATGGTGGCTACTGGCACCTCATTGAGATTACAAATATTGTTTGGTGGGGTGTGTGATCCTTTATTAATCTCAGTATTTCTTGTTTTTTATTTTTTAAAATTCTTCTGAACTGTAGCTGTGATATCTTTCACTTGAATGTTATAGATTGCATTGAGTAAGTAAAGCTGGAAAAAAATATTGGTTTGTGTGTTTTCATTTAAGGCTGTAAAGCAAAAAAAGAAGGTGTTTCAAAGAGGGTGATTCTTTTCTATACCCACTGTATATGTGTGTGTGTTTTATAATATAAGTCATTAACGTTTAAGATTTAGGGTTAATCATAAAAAGTGCTTATTTCAAAACATTTTTGAACATTATTTTTTTTTAGTTCTACTTGATCTCCAGCTTATTCTCAGTGTAAAATGGATATGACATAGCAAGGAGGAGATTAACCAGAGAGGCCACGTAGAATGTAAAGAACCAGCAAATCTTTACATGAAATACTGGTAAATATGGACGTCATGCAATAAAAATTCGGTTCATGCCTCTAGGTGAGAAAAGACAGTCATTATTAAAACAGCCATACTGAACCTACTTGCTTAGTGATAAGTAACACTTTATACAGTAGATTGAAATATATGGCCTAGCCTTAAAAAAAATATTTTTTTTAAAAATCGAACACATCATACAAACTAAAAAATTATACCCTTATTTTTAATGTAGGGTCGAGACAGTATTCTGCTATTTGAGATAACCTTCAACAAGTATTATTGGCATGCTTATCAGAATTAGGGCTACCATGATTATTCGATGTAAATAATTAATTGATGCAAAATTAATCTAATCATATGTTGTTAATCAACTAGCCATCTCTGCCCCTTCTCACAAACTGTGGTACAATGCTCTGCATGTTTTTTGGGTAGGCCAGTCATGGCAGTAGCTACACCACATTCTCCAGAAGAAGATACCTTCAAATATTGTCCAAAGGTCTGTATTTAGTAATTGATATAATCTGTTTGTGTGCCTGCACTTGGCGAGGAGTGCTGAGCATGAAGAGAGTCTAAAAATCAGCACTTCTAAAGTGAGATGGCACTTGCTTTTAATGTGATAACCTGCTTAAGATATTGAATAGGTTGCGTTTCTGAGAATGGGAAAAATGATCAACATAATGAAGAATATTAAAGACATGTTGATTTACTCAAGTATTTTCAGCCCTGCTCATTTTAGTTTTATATTGAATATGTGATAAGAAATTTTCAGAGGAAGTGGACAAACCTCTGACACTCATAAAATTACTGGATGCTATAAACTCACTCCAAAACAGGAAACCACCAGGCCCTGATGGTTGCCCAGCGTAATTTTATAAACTATTTTCAAATAAGTTAGGTCCACTATTATTAGCAACGTTTACAGAAGCTAGAGCCAACAAAACTCTATCTCATACTTTTCACCAAGTATTAATTACTGTCTTTCCAAAGAAAAATAAGGACTTGTTACAATGTGCATCTTACAATGTGCAACAATTTCATTTCTGAGTAACGGTGTTAAGATACTCTCCAAAGATCTAGCTGGAAGGATTGAGAAACTGCTTCCTTCTGTAATATCACAAGACCAAACCGGATTTATTAAAGGCAGACACTAAGCTTCTAATCTTCAACGTGTGTTTAATGTAATATACTCACCCATAAAATCTAACACAACAGAGATCTTATTTTCTTTGGACGCAGAAAAAGCATTACACATGGGCATGGAACTACCTATTCACTATACAGTATTGATCAAATTTGGGTTTTCCCTAAACATATGTACATGGATAAAATTACTTTATCTCAGTCCAGAAGACTCTGTTTGTATTAAAAATATTATTTCAAACTACTTCAAAGTAGAACGTGGTACTCGACCAGGATGCCACCTATAACCTATAAGCTTTTATTTCGGGGAAAATTATATTCTACCTTCTTTGTTGTTTACAGATTTAGAAAGAAAAAAAAGACAACTTTTCCTACCTGTATACGGCCATGATTTGTAACAAAACCTCCAAGATCTCCCCATCTGAAATATATATTAAAACAAGTCAGTCCTTCAGAGGAGCTTGACAGAAAATTTTTAAAAATTAAGGAAAATATAAAGCCTTTTTTTATAACTCTAAAAATTATATTATTTTTTCAGTCTTTGGCAAGTTAACCACTGAAATTGAATTGCTTAAATTTCAATAAAAACTAGAAAAATGGGTGTGTTATAAACCTTCTGATCAGTAGTGTATATAAAACATTACATTTTTTCTATTGCGCTTTCCCAGTTTACATTTGCATAATTAAGTCCACCACTTCTGTAACATCTTCATCTAAACTTGTCTGAAATTTTATAAAGTTGCATATTAATATTCTATTCTACCCTATTTACAATGTGACCAGTTTTATACTTGCACGAGATTTATATTTAAAATTATCCCTAAATTAATCAATTTAAATCTTGCATGCCTTTCCCGAAATATATGTATCTATTATATTATTAGTATCTATCTATCTAATAAAATATCAAACCTCATCGCTAGCACTCAGCAATGTTTCTGCAAAACCTATAAAATCATGTTTATCTAAAGGATGCTATAAATTCAGCTTAAACTAATTCTTCTTTTAATACTTTTGACATTAAGGAGAACAATTTTAATCTAATATTCATTTCAAATCTGCTTGTTCAATGTTTTCTAATTGTACAGTTATACTGTATTTTTAACATTATTACTACCAGATACTTTCTCCGAAATTTTGAATATGGCCTGTTTTAAACTCCCCTTAAACCCCTTTGTCTAGTCCAAACAATCTTCATGAAACCTATGCCTGTATCTACCATACATGTTTGTTCTTTATTTCAAATTTAACCTATACCATCACTACTATATATTCCAAAAGGTGGGTTAACTTCCCATTAACCTCAGCCTCTTTATCCTAAGCAACGGTCTAAGCCACACATTAAACCTTCTGAACTCCTTGAATTTACTTGGACTGGTGAATCATATTTTTTTTTTGTCTCTGTGCTTAGTACCTAACCCTTCAAAATTGTTTTACGAAACTATAAGTTTATCATTAACTATGTTACTTGTTCAGAAGTAAGAAGTGGTAATTAGATTGACTCCATGAATGGCTAGGAGTTTATCTATTGTACAGGACCAGGAAGGTCTCCCAACTGTGCAACCAGATAGTTACTGAAGAAAATCTCGTCTCCATATGTATAACCACCAATAACTGAGCCCTTCAACATCAGTGATCGGTTGGTTTAAAAGTGGCCTATTGAATCCACAGCAACCTATTAATGACCTGAGTAATATCAAAATCATTGTCCAGCACCAAACATTGCCCACACACCCTTTAGCTCTAGAGGTTATGCCCTTGGGCAATGAAAACCATTTACACTGAGAAGTCCAATAGTGAACAAAATGTTTCTGCATCTCTGGACAACAATCTCCTTTTTCACTAATGTTGTGCTCACTATCTCCCTAAAAGAGGAGTTCCTTCAAATCAAAAGTAGGATAACCTGTCCTCAACAATCACTAAATCAAATTCAAAGTGCTATATAAGCTGATACTTTTACAGGCATCAAAAAAAGACTAGAATTTGCCTGGTTTTCACAATTTGTTTACATTAAGCTACTGTATTTACCCCGTAATTTTTTTAAGTATCTAGACTAAACATACACCATTACCAATAAAATTCACCAACCTTTCATCTGGTCTAAGGGTACTGCAATAGAAATCAGGACGATTTACAAAGAAACCTGTTCTCTTCACAACATTTTCAGCAATCCAGCTAAGTCTGTCCAAAACATTATACAGCTTGCTAAAACAAAATAAAAAAAATGTTTTCAGAATGAGTATTAATTCTCACACCTGCTTTATTACATCATTCAACATTTAAAGTGATGTGATTGAAAAACAACTATTAAAAAGTTACATTACATTACCAGATAAAATCAGTAAAAATTTCTTCCACAAAAATGAACTCAAAGACCAATAAATACAAATTCAACTAAACGTATGCTAATCGATACTAGTTTGCTTAGCATTTTAATGTAATCTAAAATATAATTGAGAAGCCTGGATTTAAGACATAACAAATAAGGTAAAAATAAAGCATTAAATATGACAAAACATACTGTAGATTTTTTTAAGCAAAACATTTGAGATTCACACCATAAACACAGTAAGGAAAACAAGGACAATGGGCTAAAAAAGGTAGTTAATGCACATAATTTAATTCTAATACCTTTTTGTGTATTTGGCCATGTCCCATGCAATATAATCAATTTGATACTGAGGAGGAAGAAACTGATTAAGGTATGTCACAGCAGGGTACAGCTCTTCACTCAGTATCTTCTCATGTTTTCTCTTTTCACGTTTCTATAAATCAAAAATGAACAAAAAAATTATAAATGGTGTATGTATAAAGCCTTTGAAGGAAAATAACTAACAGCACTGAATAACATGAATTTATCATTAATACAATACCCAAATCTGATCATTTATCATTAAGTATACATGAAAATAACCATTAGATTTGTTTATATAATGGGTTTTGAGCACAGCTTTATAGATGGTGCTTTGCATCAGCCTTTTAAAAATTATGATAAACACTTCTAAATTTATTTAGTATTGCAATACTACATTTAACAATTTTAAAAATATTTCATCAAAATTGAACAGGAATGTATATTTATATCATCATTTTCAAAATCAGCTGCAATATACTGTATTTATATTTGTTTGACATTGATTCTTTGAACCTTTTAAACCTATTCATCTGTATTCCTTTAATGTCACCTCAATACTCTGATAGCACAGGTGCTACGACTCATTCTGTCCAACTGCCAGCATTTTTTTTAAACTAAAAAAAGGGTTCCATCAATTGCTGAAGATGTATAAAGGTCTTTTTAACAGATAGCAAGGATCATAGCAGCCCACAACAGTAGCAAAGACTCAAACACTCAAACTAAATATATCAAGCATAAAGTTAAAAATTGTTTTATAAAGCACAGTTCCATTGCAAATACAGAATTACAAGAGTAGAAAACATCCTAGGTTACAATTAAGACCATAAAACAGGTAGTGTATGAGATATGGGGGAAAAAAAATTTTGTGAAATGACCAAACAACTTTAATACAAAATTTACAATTAATTGTGTGATTCTACAGTATCTATATCCAAATTTGCAATCACATGCTGGTTGTAAATATATCTGTGCACTAATGAAACCACATTATTAAATTAAAAAATTTTAAAAAGACATTTGGGATTAAATCACTTAGAGATGTGTACATAGACAACAACGTCTTTGCATCCTACGAACAATTATATTCTAAATTTAACTTTCCAGCAACACATTTCTTTCACTTTCTTCAAATTAGAAACTTTGTTCAACAGAACCTGCCCAATTTTCCTCACCTCCCACCTCCCTCTATGCTGGAAAAAATAGTGATCTGTTTCAAGGACTTAGACAGCATTTCTGCAATACATAAAACCATTTTACAGTCCCTTCCTTTCAAAGATCCAAGAAGACAATGGGATAAGGATCTCTCACTCAACATATCAGAAAAAGAGTGGAAGGTAGCAATGCTGAGAATTCACTTGAGCTCCATATGTGCAAAGCATACAATTATTCAACTCAGAATTATATATCGAGCACATCTGTCTTGCTTAAAATTGTCCAAAATGTTTCCAGGGCAAGATCCAACTTGCGAATGCTGCAATCAAGTTCCAGCTTCACTTGGTCACATGTTTTGGGCCTGCACCAAATAAACATTATTCTGCACCAAAATTTTTAAATGCTTTTCAGACAGCCTTGGTGTCAAAATCCATCCTAACCCATTAACAGCTGTGTTTGGTGTACTTCCAAATGGGCTTAAAGTGGAGAAGGACAAATAAATTGTGATTGCCTTTACTACACTATTGGCACGCAGACTTATCTTGCTCAACTGGAAGAATCCTAACCCTCCCCTTTTAAGACAGTGGGTAACTGATGTTATATACTATTTGAAATTGGAAAAAATCAAATTCTCACTTAGAGGATCTGTGCAGAATTTTTTCAAAACCTGGCAGGATCTAATCAATAACATTTTAGAATAAGCTCTTAAAGCACTGAGGAAGCCCTATTCCTTTTTCTTTTTCTATTCCGTTCATCTATATTCACTTATTAATTCATCTATTTATTTATTTTTACTAGGTTTAAGTCTTATTCTGCTGCCCATGCTCTCTTTCTCAGGGGTAGGGGTTGATTTGTTTTCAATCCTATTCTTGTAAAATTGATCTATTTGTATGGAATGTTGTGTGATTTCAATAAAATTATATAAAAAAAAGACACAGCATGAGGAACAAGAATGACTATTGGTTGACTTGTGAAAAGAATATGCAGCTTGCATTTACTTGTTCATGTACTGAGCTTACAAGTAAGAGTATCTGTGTAATGTACACAAGATACAATGTTCATTTGGCAAACTGCAATTACTTCTGTTAAATAGAATCACACACACACGGAACGCAAGCATTATTGGTATCCTTGATAAAAATGAACAAACAAAAGTTGCAAATAAAAATAATTCAGATAAAAAGCTATATTTTTTTACAAAATAGGAAATAGACAAGCTTTTATTATGATAATATTTACTTGCATTTTGTTCTTTAAAACACGTGTCACAATTATTTCATCCCACACACAAAGTATTTTCCATTAATACGCTATCTGCAATGGATAACAATACAAAGTATTTTTCTTTAAGCATTAATGACAGAAAACTATGGCAAAGATGTTACATCATTCCTAAACTGCAACATATGAGTTTATTTTCAGTCAATCATTTGTTAAATATGATGTATGTTTAGAATCACTGCCATGCTAGAAGGATAACCTGTGGCAAGGATTTAGCTTTCTTTAGCAGCAAAAATATTGCGGTGTGAAGTAGAGTTCATGAAGCTTTGGATTTTAAAGGATAAAATTGGATTCTCAAGTTATTTTGTGGTGCTGTTCATTGCCTTAGGTTACCAACTAAGTTCACGTTATTCCACACTGGAATGAAGGTAAAGGCAGGAAAAGGTGCTTATTTAGGGAATATACAGTAAGAGGCTCTGCTGTCGCTTACAGAGGGCAATATTACTCTTTAATAGTGAATGGGAGGTCAAGACTGCAGGAGTTTCTGTGGCCACCAAATGGGATTTCGGAAAGGTGATCAAAGTACTTCCATTAAGTATTCTTAACATTGGTAAAAGCCCTGGGAAGTGGGTAAATGGGAGCTTTTGCACTGTCGGCCAGTTGAGTGTGGAATAGGGAGCAAACATATAAATTAGCAGTAAGCAGGGGCTAGGGTGAACTAGACAGAGAAAAAGGGGAATGTTTAGAGCTGTTATACTTGAAGGGCAAATGGACGAGCCTCCCCTTTAGGGAGACAAGGGCGTAAGACAACTTAAAGTAGTCTGAGAGAGAACATTTGTTTTGTACATTTTATTTGCTATTGTTATTCTCTCTTTTATTTACCTTTCATCTGTATTTAATTGTCATAAACAATGCTTTCATATTTTGGCCTCTTTAGTATTACTCTGGGTTTGGGGACACAATCCAAATGCATTTGATCGCTTGCAAATGGTTATCCAAAGTATTTTTAAAAATATTTTTTTTTTTTGCAAAACACCACCACTAATAAAAGGCAATCAAGTTATCTTCATTCCTGTATTGCATATTTCACCTTCACTCTGAGGGTCACGGTCACTGGGATAAAATGTTATAAAAATTAAAGTTATAAACTTACTTTAATAAAGATTTTTGATCTTTCGTGTGTATGTATGTTTGGTATGTGTATTCGCAAATGGGTTATGTTTAATTTTCTAAGCAATCAAAAAGATTGTCACCCCAGTTTTGATGTCACTACACTGGTTACCTGCGTCATTTAGAATTGACTTTAAAATACTGCTTATGGTTTACAAAGCCTTAAATAATCTCGCTCCATCTTATATTTTGGAATGTCTTACACCTTACACTCCAAATCGTAACCTTAGATCTTCAAATGAGTGTCTACTTAGAATTCCAAGAGCTAAACTTAAAAGTAGTGGTGAGGCGGCCTTCTGCTGTTATGCACCTAAAATCTGGAACAGCTTGCCAATAGGAATTCGCCGGGCTAATACAGTAGAGCACTTTATAACACTGCTGAAAACACATTACTTTAACATGGCTTTCTCATAGCTGCATCTTAGTTAAATCCTGATGTTCTGTATATTAGATTAATTATCATTATTATTCATGGAGTCTCGAAAATCCGTACTAACCCCTACTTTCTCTTCAGTTCTTTTTCCAGTTTTCTGTGGTGCCGATCTGCACCACCACCACCTAATCAAAGCACCGTGATATCCTCACATTGATGGATTAAAGGCCAGAAGTCCACATGACCATTATCATCAAGTTCTTCCATGAGAACCCTGAATACAATGAGGACTGATTGAGGTCATTTATGTTAGGTAGAATGCCTAGAGGGAGCTGGGCGGTCTCGTGGCATGGAACCTCTGCAGATTTTTTTTTTTTCTCTCCAGCTGTCTGGAGTTTTTTTTTGTTTGTTTTTTCTGTCCTCCCTGACCATCGGACCTTACTTTTATTCTATGTTAGTGTTCTCTAATTTTAATTATTTATTTTGTCTTTTTTCTGATTTTTCATCATGTAAAGCACATTGAGCTACACTGTTTGTATGAAAATGTGCTATATAAATAAATGTTGTTATTGTATATTAACAATTATTACAATGGAAATTTGATTGTAAGACTTATCTTTATAAGACACAAATGAAGGGTATCTACCATCAAATGACTGAGGATAAGAGAGTAAAGAGAAAGTTTTAATTGGAGAAGGAATGAAAAATGTACAGCCTGTAGATGCCGTGAGGCCCTTTTTAACAAAGAAGTGCTTAATTTATGTAAAACAGGGCATGCTAACACCGCCACTGAAAAACCTTGTCATGTTCAACTATTTTGTTTTACAATGATATAATTTGTTTCCTTAGATCATTAGGAAGACCTCTTACTAGAAGAACTGATCGAGCCTGGAAGGCCCAAACATGCTACTTTTTCGCAAAGTAAATTATTGATCCTGTTTAAATGAAGCATGATTATCTGGTCTGGCATATATGAGATCTCAGTAAATTCTAAATGTGTGTTGTGAATTACTGTGGTGTTCCCTCGCCTATATCATTGTGTCCTCATTGCAACCTTCTTTTTGAAAATGTGAAAAATCTATGTTAAAATTATTTTAAAAATGTGTTTTGTTGTCAAAGACAAATTTATACAAAACAAAGCTGCATGCTTTGTGAAACCACAGACAAAACAGATTAAAAAAGACAAAAGACAACAAGAGACAAAACAGATTCAACAGTCCTTGGGACTTTTTATTTTTACTTGTACCCTAACAAATGTTTTCATGTTTCCGCTAATATACACCCCTATTGAGAACTGCTGAAAGGACTCATTAGAAAAGACCTAAAATGTAGGAAGATATCACTGAATGAAACATAAAAATTACAGCTTTACATGTCCAAAAATCACTTTTACCATAAGTCAATATCCTGTACAGTTTTACACGAAAACAGTAAATCTCAAAATACATGCTAACAGGACACATACTAGACAAACCATGCATGTTATTAGACTATGGCTAGAAATTAAAAATAATATGAAATAATATAAACTTTATTTAAGATTGCTAGGCAACAAACAGAAGAAGAAGAATTTTAAAAATTATAAGGATTTTACTTACAATATACTGGATCCATAATAAAGCTATCAAATATTAGCTGCAGTTATTTAAATTTTAACCAAACACAAACAAATTTTACCGGTACTGTGCTGCATCTTAGAACAGTTTGGCTTACAGAGAAGCTAACAAATCAGTCAAAATCCAATTTGTGACCATAAGACTGCCTACAATATCTATGTAATAACACCTCCCAAAAAATGAAGGTGTAATATACATGATAACTGATGAATGTTTATAAGATGGGATGCATTACTCTTAGTTCCCAACATTTTTCAGTTTGCCCATGAAGAATTAACAATCTTTCAATGCCAGCAAAACAGAAATTTCAAAACAACTTGTCCTGTGCTTATAAAGCCCTTTTAGATGGTGCTCCCAGTGAAAAAATAATACAGTATATAAAATAAAGGTTTTTCTTAACTCCTGGAAAACATCATGAACCATAACATGCTAATATATGAGACTAGTCACTGTAAGGCCGGAGTTATACTTCACGTGACGTGACGCATGCTGCAGCGGACGCTCCTGCTACGCAAGCGTTGTAGTGTCTATACTTGGGCACATACTTTACATAAATCTGGAGGAATCCACCAGGTGGCAGTGCGAGATATTATCACGGTGAGAACATCTTCGGCTTCTCTGTGTTGTGAACTGTCTAGAACACCTATTAAATTCCGATGACACCTTACAGCAAAATCTCTGATAAAGAATGCTTATTGATTAAATCCATCAATCCAGGGATGTGTCCATTCCAGCAAGCATTGGGCACCAGTGAGAAACAATCTGGACGAGGCCTCAGCTCATCGCAAGGTGAATACAAGCACACATATACACTAGCGTCATTTTAGCGGCACCAAATCCACAAATCTGCATATCTTTGGAAGGAAACCAGAGCTCAGTGTGGAATACAAGCAGGAAATACCAGCAACATAACTCCTTGCGAGACAGCAGCGCTACTGCTCCGACACGTGTGTAATTATTCCCCCCATGTGTGTAATTATTAACAGTATTCATTATTTAAATGAAATTATATGTAAAATGTAACATACACACTTTAATGCATTTCATCATGAAAGTGATATCTATACTAATAAATGGCAAAGCCCTCACTGACTGACTGACAGACTGACAGGCTCATCACTATTTCTCAAACTTCCCAAACACTCAGTGGCAGGCTCATCCCTTACAGCTTACTTACAAAAGTTAAGCAGGTTTCATTTCGAAATTCTACGCGTAATGGTCATAACTGAATCCTACTTACGTACATATACACAGCCATAGCCTGCAGCTCGGTCGCTGTGTGAGGCGGAGTTGCATCCCCCATCACCACGCCTCCCACGTAATTGAGTGCCTGCCCATATAAGGCCATCCGTCAGTAGCAATCCCATAGACACGCTGCCGCTAAATATTCGCGGTGAAGGAATGCGCTTATGCAAACGAAGATGAGATGGTCAGGGATAGACTAGTGTTTGGCACAAACTCAGCAAAAGTGTGAGAGAAACTTTTAAGTGCTGGGACTGAGCTAACATTAAATAAATCCATGGACATCGCAAGATCACACGAGATAGCACAAACACAGCTGAGAACCTTTGATGCATGTACTCCGAACGGCTCACGTGAACTGACTGTGAACGCGGTACACAGACAACAAGCAAGAGCTCCAAAGAGCGCTGAACAAAAAACGCGTTACACAATTGAGACGGCAGAATATGAAGCGAGTGACGCATACAAGCATATTCATAAGTGCAGCTACTGCAGAAACAAAGCACATGGTGGAAAAAGTCAATGTCCAGCTAAAGGAAGACAGTGTAAAAAATGTGGTAAATTGAACCACTTCGCTATAGTTTGCAGGACTGGGAAAGGTAAACCCATGCATGGAGTGTGTGATGTCTCAAATAAAGAGGAAGACGAGCTGTTTATTGATGCAGTAAGAGAGGAACAACCCTCTGAAGCTGAACAAGCCTTTGAGGACATATCAATAGGAAAGCATGGTGTAAAGCTTAAGTTTAAATTAAGTTCATAGACATGCTGCCGCTGGCGTTTGTCATGCCTACGACGAATACGATATTCGCGAGATACAAGTTTAATGAGAAGACACAGGGTATAAACAAGACTTTTGATCACTTTGTAACAGAGTTAAAATTGCTGGTGAAGGACTATGCTTATGCAAACGAATAGGAAAGCAAGGTGTAAAGCTTAAGTTTAAATTAAGTTCATAGACACGCTGCCGCTGGCATTTGTCATGCCTAAGACAAATACGATATTCACGAGATACAAGTTTAATGAGAGGACGCAGGGTATAAACGTGACTTTCGATCAATTTGTAACAGAGTTAAAATTGCTGGTGAAGGACTGTGCTTATGCAACGAAGATGAGATGGTCAGGGATAGAATAGTGTCTGGCACAAACTCAGCAAAAGTGCGAGAGAAACTTTTAAGTGCCGGGTCTGAGCTAACATTAAATAAAGCCGTGCACATCACAAGATCGCACGAGATAGCTGAGAACCTTCGATGCATGTACTCCAAGTGGCTCACGTGAACTGACTGTGAACGCAGTACACAGACAACAAGCAAGAGCTCCAAAGAGCGCTGAACAAAAAACGCATTACACAATTGAATATGAAGCGAGTGACGCATACACGCATATTCATAAGTTTAGCTACTGCGGAAACAAACAGTAGGAAAGGAACAACCCTCTGATGCTGAACAAGCCCTTGTAGACATATCAATAGGAAAGCATGGTGTAAAGCTTAAGTTTAAATTACGTTTATAGACACGCTGTTGCTAAATATTCGCAGGCAAATCCACAATTTAATACCGGGAATGCTTGTTAAACATCTTAGATTCACGAGTACCGATTTGGGTAGTGAACACTTCAATGAATGAAACCTTATCTTTACAACGGTTGACAACGAAGATGAGATGGTCAGGGATAGACTAGACAAACATGGAATGTAACCTGAACACAACACATCCTCCAAATACGAACCTGATTGAAAGAAATAATGATAATCAAATCCTTGATGACAGTAACACTCATAACACTTAAAACAATTACATTGACAATCATGTTAACTTATTTTTAAAATGTTTTCTTTTTTATAACTTCTTTAACACGCTACTTCTCTGCTGCGAAGCGGGGGTATTATGCTAGTCAAGTATAAATCTAAAGATTCTAAATGTGCAGAGAGTTGGAAAATCATACATTTAATTTGTTCTGTGTGATGATCTATTGCTGCTTGCCACTGCTGTCAGGTCCAAGAAGTTTGTAGTGATTAAAAACTGGAATGACATTTACGATGATCTGCTTTAATGATAAGGTAAACTACGAGGTTAAAGTGGACATTTCCAGATTAAAGCCGAAATTTCCACTTAATCACAAAATACACATTTTCACCATGTCCTTTATTTTTTTCTCAGTGGCTCAAATACAGCATACATTATGTTGCTGTTGTGAAGTTGCAAAGCAAAAAAAAAAAAAAGACGGCACAAAAGATGGCATGTGAGACTTTTAAAATGTATTGTGTCATTACGATCGGAAATATGCAACGCTTGACTAGAAAAGCACCACGAATGCATCTGCATGTCGGCATTTTGCTTCACCACATCGAACCATTCATCAAACAGCGAAGCACGCACATTGATCCCCGTAGGATGTGCTTAGAGGGTTTCTGTCATGTTCCGACTTTTAGCACACTGCACCCCCCGATTTTTTGCTGGTACTGCAACTCGCGCATGCGTCGCGTTAATTTCTGAGGACCTGCTCAGAGGACGCATGAAATGAACGCTGGGAACGTGTGGCAGCCATGATGCGGCAGCGTACACGCTCTGAGCGTGAAGTATAAACCGGCCCTTAAACATATTTCTTCTGTATGTAAAAAAGTCAATATTCCATCTTACTAATATTTGAACTTATGACATTAAAAGGGCTGGAGGCTGATCAAAATGAATCTTGATCACTCAGGAGCAAGACTGAAAGTATATAGTGAAAATGAATAAGACGTGTTTTGCTAAAAGTATGTCTAACTACACCTTTATTTTAAAAGAGATGTAATATTTTCATTATTAAAATGACATTAACTTGAAATAATAAGTTCCTTTACAATACACTCTTTTTGACATTGCACTATTAATGGTATCTGTTCATGATTTTATATATGTAGTATTTAATCCAAGCATTCAGTTTTCTCTAAGTAACTTTTTAAATTACCAATTACCTTACTTAGTAATCAACCCTTTTAAGGCTAGTGCAAACCCTTTTGGTAGGTTTGTAACTAGGTATCCTGTTATTTACACAAGTTCCCCTTTTATTTAATACTATATGTTTATTGTACTTATATATAGTAAATATGATTGTGCAAATATACTTTGCAAGGAGGATGGCAAGCAACGATAACAAAAGAGCTTCTTATTCCATGAGATACTTGGCCCTGTCGTGCATGATGATCTTTTCCAGCCTGAGAAGATGAGAGACTGCTGCTGCAATTAGGGCGTTTCTGCTTGTAGTCTGTTTCTTTGCTGTCTAAATAAATTTTCTGAGAAAAAAAAGTTATTAAATAATAACACTGAATATTTCATTTCCAGTTGTATTCCCTTCTAAAGTCTTGCAAAAAAAATGTGTTCAGAAAATCAATTTACCCATCAAGCTCAGTGAAACAATGCACATATCTTAAGTTTCTACACAACCTGCTAAACAATGCCTATTATCATACTTTCTATTTTGCACAAAATAATGACATTTAACAATAGAAATTTAGTATGTTTGTTGCTTTTTTATTCTGCATTGTCTTTACCAGTGATACTGCAACGGAAAGAATGAAATTTTAGCACCTGTGAATGGCTTCTAAGTTTTAACTAAGTGTTTTGGCTGATATTGAGGATGCCATTATTAGTACTGCTTGGGATAATCTAGATGCAGAAAGCTAACTCGTGAAACAAAATCAGGTAGTCTATAAGCATAACATTCACGCTTTGTATTGGGATGCCACTACAGACAGGCTAGCTTCACACTGCTGTTTGCTGGGAGCTCTCTCTAAAAGAAACACAGTGAACTTACAGGATCACAGTTTATGTATATAAATCTGAAAAGTGGATAATTTTCTTGGGAGTTGGGACATACCATATTTTTAATGTAAGTTTCTTTCCTGCTCTCCTCAATTATCCTCCTATGAGTGTTGCTGAATGATGTGCTGCTGGTGTGTCTCAGAAACTTTACCAAACAATGGAAAACAGTACTGGTCAACAATTCTTCCAGTTGTACTGGCCATCTTCTGTGCTGTGTGGATTGTACATAGCTTTACTGGGCTGCTCTTATCAGCTGCTTTTTACCATCACTTGAATCATGTTTCTTAGCACAAGTAATTTTTTCCCCAAACAGCTTTACAGTGACACCCCCTGTGTTCCATATTATAAAGTGCCTATGAAATGCAGCACTTCTTAGGTGACTTATACTAATTCAATTTTCAACCCCTAATGGGAGAAGCTGAAAGAAGAAGAAGATTAACTTATATATCAAGTGAATAAATAACAAGTAACAAATACCTGCGTGAAGCAGAAAGGAGGAGGACTTGCTCTCTATGTAAATACCAGGTGGTGCAACTCTAGACATGTAAACATTAAAATCTCCACTTACGGCAGGGACATCAAACTGTTGGCCGTAAGTCTGCGTCCCTATTACTTGCCCAGAGTTTGGACACATCATTGTTGTTATTGTATACATCCCTTCTTGAGGCAGACGTGGCGATAGTGGGTGACATCTTTTATTCCACTGTTGCTAAGTTACAATCACAGCACCCTGAGGTGCTTGTGCTAATCTCTAGAGACATTAACTAGATAGATAGATAGATATAGATAGATAGATAGATAGATAGATAGATAGATAGATAGATAGATAGATAGATAGATAGATAGATAGATAGATAGATAGATAGATAGATAGATAGATAGATAGATAGATAGATAGATAGATAGATAGATAGATAGATAGATAGATAGATATTTCACTACGTGACACTGGACAAAACATTACCTGCCTTCTCCCAGTATGTGGATTGTAACACCCGGGGAAATAGGACTATTGACCTAGTGTATGCAAACGTTAAAGACGCATACAGTGCCACCCCGCTGCCTGCGCTTTGGAAAGCAGATCATAACCTGGTCCTGCTTCAGCCTCACTACAAATCAAGAGTGAGGGAGCTACCTACAACTATATGCTCTTTCAGGAAGTGGTCCGCTGAGGCACAGCAGGCTCTGAGAGACTGCTTTGGAACTATGGACTGGGATATCCTGCAGGGATCATATAGTGAGAACATTGAGAAGGTTGTTGACTGCCCTACTGACTACATCAACTTCTGTATGGACATTGTAGTTCCAATAAGAACAGTACGCTGCAATGCTAACAACAAGCCATGGATTACAAGTAACATCAAGGGCCTTTTGAACAAGAAGAAAAGGGCTTTTAAAGGCGGGGATCAGCATGAGCTCAAGCACGTGCAGAAGGAACACTCAGTCCAGCTCAGGGCGGCGAAGAAGCAGTACAGGAGAAAGCTGGATAGGAGAGACATACCCACCCACAATTACAGCAACCCAGGTGAGCAGAGAGCTGAGGAGACTTCATGCCAGCAAAGCAGTGAGTCCAGATGGAGTATCGCAACTACTGCTTAAGGCCTGTGCGCTGGAGCTGGGGAGTCGTCTACAGTGAATCTTCAACCTGAGCCTGGAACAGGGGAGAGCACCGAGGCTTTGGACAACATCTTGCATCACCCCAGTCCCAAAGGTATCACGTCCTAGTGAGCTGAATGACTTCTGGCCTGTCTCTCTGACGTCACATGAGATGAAGACCATGGAGCAGCTGCTGTTTCACTACCTGACGCCACAGGTCCGCCATGCCCTCGACCTTCTGCAGTTCGCATACCAGGAGAAGGTGGGAGTGGAGGATGCCATCATCTATATGCTACACCAATCTCTCTCCCACTTGGACAGAGGCAGTGGTGCTGTAAGAATTATGTTTCTTGACTTCTCTAGCGCCTTCAACACCATCCAACCTCTGCTCCTTAGGGACAAACTGACAGAGATGGGAGTAGATTTATACCTAGTGGCATGGATCGTGGACTATATTACAGACAGACCTCAGTATGTGCGTCATGGCAACTGCAGGTCTGACATTGTGGTCAGCAACACAGGAACGCCGCAGGGGACTGCATTTTCGCCAGTCCTATTCAGTCTATATACATCGGACTTCCAATACAACTCGGAGTCCTGCCACGTGCAAAAGTTCTCTGACAACACTGCTATCGTGGGCTTCATCAGGAATGGGCAGGAGGAGTAGTATAGGAAGCTAATCAAGGACTTTGTTAAACGGTGCGACTCAAACCACTTACACCTGAACACCAGCAAAACCAAGGAGCTGGTGGTGGATTTTAGGAGACCCAGGCCCCCCCTGGACCCCGGGATTATCAGAGGTGACTGTGAGCAGAGGGTGTAGACCTATAAATACCTGAGAGTGCAGCTGGATGATAAATTGGACTGGACTGTCAATACTGATGCTCTGTGCAAGAAAGGACAGAGCCGACTATACTTCCTTAGCAGGCTGGCGTCATTCAAAATCTGCAATAAGATGCTGCAGATGTTCTATCAGACGTTTGTGGCGAGCGCCCTCTTCTACACGGTGGTGTGCTGGGGAGGCAGCATAAATAAAAAGGACGCATCACGCTTTGACAAACTGGTGAGGAAGGCAGGCTCTATTGTAGGCATGCTGCTGCTGGAGTATGTAAATTTCCCCTTGGGATTAATAAAGTATCTGTGTATCTATCTATGTAAAGATGTAATGTGAATTAACTGAAGTAGGTAACGCTAAGTGAACACTATTTTGTGTTGATACTTTTTTTAATTCCTCTCTTTTATTAATGTTTGAAACAAGGCAACAAATCAATAAGTGACTATATAATAAATTTCAAAACCCCCTAGGCTAATTTAATATGGTATGATCATGTTTTAATTTCAGTTTTTAGAAACAGCTTTTTGGAGGAAATACAAAATAAAAAGTATAGAAAATTAAAAAATAAAATTGAATGATGCCAAGATGAAATGTTACATCAAAATACAAACTATGAATGAGGTACTGGTTCTGGGCTTATTGAAAATATCACTTCACATTCAATTATGACCATCAGTCTAGTACAGGGGTGCCCACACATTTTCGGCTTCTTTTAAAATGACCAGGTCAAAATGATCTACTTACATTAAAAATGATTATATATACAGTGCATCCGGAAAGTAATCACAGCGCATCACTTTTTCCACATTTTGTTATGTTACAGCTTCATTCCAAAATTGATTAAATTCATTTTTTTCCTCAGAATTCTACACACAATACCCCATAATGACAACGTGAAAAAAGTTTGAGGTTTTTGCAAATTTATTAAAAATGAAAAAACTGAGAAAGCACATGTACTTAAGTATTCACAGCCTTTGCCATGAAGATCAAAATTGAGCTCAGGTGCATCCTGCTTCCCCTGATCATACTTGAGATGTTTCTGCAGCTTAATTGGAGTCCACCTGTGGTAAATTCAGTTGAACCTGTCTATATAAGGTCCCACAGTTGACAGTCAGAGCACAAACCAAGCATGAAGTCAAAGGAACTGTTTGTAGACCTCCGAGACAGGATTGTCTCGAGGCACAAATCTGGGGAAGGTTACAGAAAAATTTCTGCTGCTTTGGAGGTCCCAATGAGCACAGTGGCATCCATCATCCGTAAGTGGAAGAAGTTCGAAACCACCAGGACTCTTCCTAGAGCTGGCCGGCCATCTAAACTGAGCGATCGGGGGAGAAGGGCCTTAGTCAGGGAGGTGACCAAGAACCTGATGGTTGCTCTGTCGGAGCTGCAAAGGTCCTCTGTGGAGAGAGGAGAACCTTCCAGGAGGATAACCATCTCTGCAGCAATCCACCAATCAGGCCTGTATGGTAGAGTGGCCAGACGAAAGCCACTCCTTAGTAAAACGCACATGGCAGCCCGCCTGAAGTTTGCCAAAAGGCACCTGAAGGACTCTCAGACCAGAGAATTTTGTTTCTCATGAGACAAAGATTGAACTCTTTGGTGTGAATGCCAGGCGTCATGTTTGGAGGAAACCAGGCACCGCTCATCACCAGGCCAATACCATCCCTACAGTGAAGCATAGTGGTGGCAGCATCATGCTGTGGGGATGTTTTTCAGCGGCAGGAACTGGAAGACTAGTCAGGATAAAGGGTAAGATGACTGCAGCAATGTAAAAAGACATCCTGGATGAAAACCTGCTCCAGAGCGGTCTTGACCTCAGACTGGGGTGACGGTTCATCTTTCAGCAGGACAGCGACCCTAAGCACACAGCCAAGATATCAAAGGAGTGGCTTCAGGACAACTCTGTGAATGTCCTTGAGTGGCCCAGCCAGAGCCCAGACTTGAATCTGATTGAACATCTCTGGAGAGATCTTAAAATGGCTGTGCACCGACGCTTCCCATCCAACCTGATGGAGCTTGAGAGGTGCTGCAAAGAGGAATGGGTGAAACTGGCCAAGGATAGGTGTGCCAAGCTTGTGGCATCATATTCAAAAGACTTGAGGCTGTAATTGCTGCCAAAGGTGCATCGACAAAGTATTGAGCAAAGGCTGTGAATACTTATGTACATGTGATTTCTCAGTTTTTTATTTTTAATAAATTTGCAAAAACCTCAAGTAATCTTTTTTCACGTTGTCATTATGGGGTGTTGTGTGTAGAATTCTGAGGAAAAAAATGAATATAATCCATTTTGGAATAAGGCTGTAACATAACAAAATGTGGAAAAAGTGATGCGCTGTGAATCCTTTCCAGATGCACTGTATATATCTTCTTTAATAAAACCCCTGTGTGCGTCCAGGCGTCCGTGTGTGTGTCTTCTGGTGAAGTGCGCATGCACGGGGCCACACGGCACGTGTTCAATCTCTTCCTGTGCATTCTCTGTGCACAGAGAGGGACAGACACACACACAGACGCATGCAAGACACACACACATGTGCGCGCAAGACACACGCACACACAGGCGCACGAGACAGACACACGCACGCGCGAGACAAACACACACACACACACGCACGCGCGAGACAGACACACACACACACACACACACACACACGCGCGCTCAAGGCACAAAACACACAGAGGCACGCACGAGGCACAAAACACACACACACAGACACGCGCAAGACAGACAGACACACATATACATACAGGCGTGCGCAAGACAGACACACACACACAATGACAGACACACACACACACACAGGCGCACGCGAGACCCACACACACACAGGCGCGCGCGAGACAAACACACATGCACAGGCATGAGACAGATAGACACACACAGGCGCGCACAAGAGAGAGACAGACAGACACAGAGGTGTGCGCTTAAGAGAGACACACACACAAGCGAGAGACAGACACACACACACGCAGGCCCGCGAGAGAGACACACACACACACACACACACACACACACACACACACACACGGCACAAAACACACAGAGGCACGCGCGAGGCACAAAACACACAGAGGCACGCGCGA